>NW_011500569.1:47899-112376 GCF_000495115.2 Populus euphratica
AGTGATAACAATGCGAGAGTTTGTAAACTTGAATATTTCAAGAAGTATTATGATAGACCTTATTAAGAATGGTTACTAAGATGCGTCTCAAGAGTCATAAAAAGATCTCCTTTACTCTGCCATCATAGTAACAACAATTTTGCATATGCTTTATGAAATAGAAAACACAATTAGTTAATTTTATCTTATTTTTAGCTACTACCCTTTTCCCCCAATCAAAATGAGACATTGTTCTCAATGTTTTAAGGTAGAAAGATGGAGTATAGAAGATATCACCTGAAATAATGAACACTGACAAACCTGAAACAAAAATAAGAAATAACAAAACACAATAATAAAACAAAAAGACAAAAAAAATTTATAAATGAAGACTCAAATCTAATCTAAGCTTTTTACGGTTTTCCTTAGATGACTAATTTATATGACTCATGAAGGGATCGATTACAGGAATGAAAGATTGTAGTTGGTCAATCAATTGTTCAGCAGTAGCAGTAGAGATTATGATTTGTCATGTAGAAGATGTTAGAAATTCCTGTTCCATAACATGATCAAGAAAAGACAATAACTTATCATAATAACCATTAACATTTAACATTCCTATGGGTTTATGGTGAATGTGCAGTTGGGCCCAAGAGAAAATATGAAAGATCTCTTCCAATGTGCCTAGACCACCTGGTAAGGCAATGAAGGCATCAACATGGTTAAACATTGCATTTATTCGAGCAGACATTATGGAGACCTGTAGTTCCTCTCCAATTGTTTTTCCAATGATGTCCCCTTGTGCTAAAGCTTTGGGGATGATCCCCAAAACTTGACTACCTCTTAAAAACACAGCTATTGACACACCTTCCATTAACCCAAGACTACCTCCCCCATACACTAAATGAATCTTTCTTTCAGCTAGCACCTGACCAGATGATTTACTTGATTTATTGTTAACATAAGTTATAATCATGAATGCTTGACGAGATTTACAAGTATTAGCATTAATTGAATAAGATGACTAATGTAATGATGTTAACAATCTATAATCTGATTGGATCCTCCTTTGTGTGTGGTTTCTAATTGACTAATAAGAGTTTATACTATACTTGTTTTGCATACCATTAGTGGATCCTCTACCTTGACATTTATTGTTATCGTTGTTAAATCTTTACGTTAATATTTCATCTCAAAGTTCTCATCTTCATCTTCTTCTTTTTCTTTATTATTATTATTATTACTAGTATTACTACTACTACTACTACTACTTCTACTACTACTACTACTACTACTACTACTACTACTACTACTAGTATTATTATTATTATTGTTGTTGTTGTTATTATTATTATTTTTGTTGTTGTTGTTATTGTTATTGTTGTTGTATTATTGTTATTTAAAATTTGTACAATTAACCTCCTTGTGGTTCGACCCCAGTCTTGCCGGGTATTTATTACTTTGACACTCCTGCACTTGGAAGAAGACATCAATCTTTTAGTCGTGTCAAGTTTTGGCGCCGTTTCCGGGGAGGTAAGTTTTGTATAAATTATAATATTTATTTTATTTTCTCTTTTCACTTTTCTTGTATATAACTTTGTTAATTTTCTCTTGTTTCTTCTTCTTTTGTTTTCTTTTTCTTTTTATTCTATTCCTACACGTGCATGAGAGTGTGGTCACGTACATCAAATGGTAGACTTTGTAGGGTATCCGTATCATTTTCAGAAAATATGGTTGAAGAAGATAATCAATCACTTTATAATGAGAATAATGAGAATAACCTTGCTAGAACACTTAGAGACCACATGAATCCCACAAGAACAAGTGCACCATCATGCATAGTTTTTCCTCCCGATGCATCTCATTTTAATTTTAAGCCAGACATTATTCAACTTTTACCTTCTTTTCATGGCTTAGAATTAGAAAATCCATTCTTGCATTTAAGGGAATTTTTGGAGGTTTGCAACACATATAATAATTTAAATTATAGCATGAACACCATCAGATTAAAGCTTTTTCCTTTTTCATTAAAAGATAAAGTTAAAACATGGCTATAAAATTTAAGATCAGGATCCATTCGTGTTTGGTATGAAATGCAACAACAGTTTTTAAAGAAGTTTTTCCCATCTCATAGAACAAACTCTTTCAAAAGACAAATCACTACTTTCACTTAAAAACCAGGAGAAACATTTTATCAATGTTGGGATAGGTATCGAGACTTGCTTAGTACTTGCCCTCATCATGGTTTTGAAACATGGAGATTGGTTTCACATTTTTATGAAGGGTTAACACCTAGAGATAGGCAAATGGTTGAATTGATGTGCAATGGAACTTTTGAAGATAAAGATCCTGATGAAGCAATGGAGTACTTAGACTTGTTAGCTAAAAATGCTCAAAATTGGGACACCGCGGGTACTTATGAGGCATCGAGTAAAACTCAACCTCATACATCTAGTGTAGGTATGTACAACCTTAGGGAAGATCATGACCTTCAAGCCAAGTTTGCATCTTTAGCTAGAAAAGTCGAGGCACTAGAATTGAAAAAGAGTGGTCAATTAAAATCTGTTGAAAACATTGTGTGTCAAATCTGTGAAACAAATGACCACTCAACCAACGATTGTCCAACCTTGCCTTGTTTTAAGGAATGTCTCCATGAATAAGCCCGTGCTTTAAATAGTTTTCAAAGGGCCAACCACAACCCATACTCACAAACATACAACCCTGATTGGAGAAATCACCCAAATTTTAGTTAGAAGAGCGAGAACAACAATGCACAAACTTCACAACCACCATTTCAAGCACACCATATTTTTCAAAATTCTCATGGATATGTACCTCCTCATGCTCCACCTCTTAAAAGAAATCTTGAGGAAACATTGCATGCATTCATTGAAAAGCAAGAGACAATCAATACTCAACTTGCTCAAAACATGACAGATTTTAAAGATACTCTTGCAAAATTAACATCTGCTCTTAGTTTCCAAGAGAAAGGTAAGTTTCCATCTCAACCGCAATAAAATCTCAAGGGGCAATACAATGCAAATACAAGTAGTTTCAGAAGCCAACACATGGATCAAGTCAAATCAGTCACTACTCTGCGCAGTGGTAAGGTTATTGAAAAACCCTCTCTTGAACCTTATGAGAAAGATGATGAGTCAATCTCTGAGGGTAAGGAAGGGGTTGAATATGAAAATTGCAAAGAAAAGACTGATTCTCCGCCAGCACTTCCATTTCCTCAAGCCATGACCAAACAAAGGAAAGTCAATCAAATAAGTAAGAATCAATATACCTTTGTTGGATGCTATTAAACAGATTCCTTCCTATGCTAAATTTTTGAAAGATCTATGCACTGTGAAGAGGAAACTGAATGTGAAAAAGAAAGTCTTTCTAGCCAAACAAGTAAGTGCTATTCTTTAGAACAATAATGCTTTGAAATATAAAGACCCTGGTTGTCCTACAATTTCTTGCTTTATTAGAGAGCATAAAATTAAAAGAGCCTTACTTGATCTTGGTGCTAGTGTGAATTTACTTCCATATTCAGTTTTTCAGAGTCTCAATCTAGGTGAGTTAAAACCAACTTCTATAACTCTTTTACTTGCCGATAGATCTATAAAAGTGCCTCAAGGAATAATTGAAGATGTGTTAATACAAGTCGATAAATTCATTTATCCTATGGATTTTATTGTCTTGGACACACAACCTGTTGAAGTATGTAATTCATTTCCTGTTATTTTAGGACGTCCATTTCTTGCAACTTCTAATGCATTGACTAATTGTAAGAATGGACTGATGAAGCTATCATTTGGAAACATGACGTTGGAGATGAATATTTTCAACATTTGGAAGCAACCTAGAGATGATAATGATTTACAAAAAGTGGACTTTACTGAAAAATTAATTCATGATCAATTTCCAACCACTTCCAGTGAAATTGAGATTGATGAATCTGATGATTTGCAAATGATTTATTTTCAAGAAGAATCAAAGACAAGTAATTGGAGGCCACAAATTGAGGAATTGCCACCACGATCAATTAAGTCCATACCTTCAAGTGTTCAACCACCAAAACTTGATTTGAAGTCGATGTCATCCAATCTCAAATACTCATTTTTGGGAGAAAATGAAACTTTTCCAGTAATAATCTCTTCCAAACTTAATGCACATCAAGAAGGTAAGTTATTACAAACTCTGAAAATGCGCAAAAATGCATTAGGATGGACCATAGCTGATATAAAAGGAATTAGTCCTTTGATTTGTACACACAGAATTTATTTAGTGGAAAATGCTAAACCCTCTAGAGAAATGCAACGAAGGCTAAATCCTAATATGAAAGAAGTAGTGAAAAATGAAGTCATTAAGCTTCAAGATAATGAAATCATTTATCCTATTTCTGACAGCAAATGGGTAAGTCCTACCCAAGTTGTACCTAAGAAGTCTGGAGTCACTGTGATAACAAATGAGAACAATGAGTTAATTCCCACTAGAACTGTTACTGGTTGGCGCATGTGCATTGACTATAGGAAACTTAATTCAATGACTAGAAAAGATCATTTTCCTCTACCTTTCATGGATCAAATCCTAGAAAGAGTTGCAGGTCATGAATTTTATTGTTTCCTAGATGGCTATTCGGGTTACAACCAAAATGAAATTGCATTGGAAGATCAAGAGAAGACTACTTTCACATGTCCATTTGGTACTTTTGCATATCGAAGGATGCCTTTTGGATTATGTAATGCACCAGCCACATTTCAAAGATGCATGCTTAGTATATTTAGCGATATGGTTGAACATTTTCTTGAGATTCTTTTGGATTATGCAATGCACCAGCCACATTTCAAAGATGCATGCTTAGTATATTTAGTGATATGGTTGAACATTTTCTTGAGATTTTCATGGATGATTTTTCTATTTTTGGCGATTCATTTGATGATTGTTTGACTAACTTAGAAAAGGTTTTGACCAGGTGTGAAGAGAAGAATCTTGTGCTGAATTGGGAAAAATGTCATTTTATGGTAACAAACGGCATTGTACTTAGTCACATTGTTTCATCAAAAGGAATTGAGGTAGACAAATCTAAAATCGAGTTAATTGCAAACTTACCAATACCAAAATCTCTTAAAGATATTAGATCATTCCTGGGACATGCTGGTTTTTATAGAAGGTTCATCAAAGATTTTAGTGTAATATCTAAGCCTTTAAGTAACCTTCTAACAAAGGATACTATTTTTGAATGGACTGAACATTGTGAAGAAGCCTTTGTTAAACTTAAAAACTTGCTTACTTGTGCTCCTATCATTCAACCTCCCGATTGGTCATTACCTTTTGAAATAATATGTGATGCTAGTGATTATATCGTAAGTGCTGTTTTGGGACAAAGAAAAGATAAGAAACCTTATGTAATTTACTATGCAAGTAAAACTTTAAATAGTGCTCAAATGAATTATACCACCACTGAAAAAGAATTACTTGCAGTAGTATTTGCATGTGAAAAATTCAGATCTTATCTTGTTGGCTCACCTATTGTTGTTTTTAGTGATCATGCGGCATTGAAATATCTTCTTTCTAAGAAAGATTCCAAGGCTAGATTGGTGCGGTGGATTTTATTACTTCAAGAATTTGATATCACAATCAAAGATAAGAAAGGCAGCGAAAATGTTGTCGCAGATCACTTGTCAAGATTGACAACAGATTCGAAAACTGACATCACACCAATCGATGACTACTTTCCTGATGAATCTTTACTTTCTGTCTCTACAATGCCTTGGTTTGCTAATATTGTCAATTTTCTTGTTTCAGGACAATTGCCAGCTCATTGGAATACCCAAGATAAAAGAAAGTTTTTGAACAAAGTGAAGAACTTTTATTGGGACAATGAGGTAAGTTTCAAATATTGTCCTGATCAAATATTTCGAAGATGCATTCCTGACAATGAGGTAAGTAGTGTCATTAAATTTTGTCATTCTGAGGCATGTGGGGGCCATTTCTCATCAAGAAAGACAACTGCAAAAATCTTACAAAGTGGATTTTACTGGCCCACCATGTTCAAAGACTCACATGCATTCTGCAAGTCTTGTGAAAATTGTCAAAAGTTGGGATCTATTTCAAAACGTCACATGATGCCTTTAAACCCTATTATTGTCATTGAGATCTTTGACTGTTGGGGTATAGATTTCATGGGCCCATTCCCTCCATCATTTGGTTTCTTATACATATTAGTCGCAGTAGATTATGTTTCAAAATGGATAGAGGCAATTCCAAGTCGAAACAATGATCACAAAACAGTGATAAAGTTTTCGAAAGAAAATATTTTAAGTCGATTTGGAGTCCCTCGAGCCATAATAAGTGATGGTGGAACACATTTCTGCAACAAGCCATTTGAGTCTTTAATGAAGAAATATGGAATCACACACAAAGTTGCCACCCCTTATCACCCTCAAACAAGTGGACAAGTAGAGCTTGCTAATAGGGAGATCAAACATATTTTGGAGAAAACAGTGAACCCTAATAGGAAAGACTGGTCTTTAAGACTTAATGATGCACTTTGGGCTTATCGAACTGCTTATAAAACATCATTAGGTATGTCACCTTATAGACTAGTCTATGGAAAACCTTGTCACTTGTTTGGGCTTATTGAACTGCTTATAAAACATCATTAGGTATGTCACCTTATAGACTAGTCTATGGAAAACCTTGTCACTTGCCTGTGGAACTTGAACATAAAGCTTATTGGGCTATTAAAGCTTTCAATTCAAATCTGGATGATGCTAGTCAATTGCGAAAATTACAAATAAATGAGCTTGAGGAAATAAGAAATGATGCATATGAAAATTCAAGAATTCATAAAGCAAGAATTAAAGAGTTTCATGACAAGAAAATACAGAGAAAAACCTTCAATGTTGGTCAAAAAGTCTTGCTTTATAATTCTCGACTGCATTTATTTCCTGGAAAATTAAGATCAAGATGGAGCGGTCCTTTTATTGTGAAACATATGTATCCATATAGGGCCTATGACATCGAGAATCCAAAGAATGGCAATGTTTTCAAGGTAAATGGACATCGTCTGAAAGTTTACTTTGACAATTTTTCAGTTGAACATAACTCTATTGAATTGGGTGATCCTGTATATAAAGATTGATTTTATTTTATTTTATTTTTGTTTCTTTTTGAGTGATTTTTGCAAGTTTCTCTCACCCCGGTCAAATGGCGGACAACGATACTCCGTGACTTAAATCGGTTCTTTCAGTTTCCCACAATAACTGATATTTGTGTATATATTTGTGCAATTCTTTGAATCTCTCTTCTAATTCTCATTTGAAAATGGACACTAATCTTGAAAAATTGAAAAAGTATTTTCCCGCTCTGCCTCAGAATGCGATTACAAAAATTTACCGTGCTAGATGTGCAAGATTGAGATTGTTAATGAATCATGGAATTCCTGAAGATATTCGCTAGTTGATTGAAGCAAAGGTCCGATTATCAGGTGAGTCCTCTAACTTCTACATTTCACACATGCCTGGAACAGGTAAAAGCACTTTTGCAAAGAAACGTCATGCAAAACGACTGGATGTCTGTCATCGATGTGCTAGATGGACTTGTAATACACAATGTCGTTCTTTAGGAATGAACGACTAGAAGTCTGTCATCGATGTGCTAGATGGACTTGTAATACACAATGTCGTTCTTTAGGAATGGTATCTATAAACCGTGAAGATAAAATACAATTCATTAAGGATGGCCTGAGTAAGGAGTCTTTAGATAATCTTCTATTGACTCTTGAGACGCATCCTAGTGGAGATGTGCATCGTGTAATTCATGATTTATGGCCATTATTTCATAAAGAACATGATCGACTTAGTCTTGGGAATCTGACTAAAAAAGACTCTGTTTGCCAGTTTTTAAGAAAACTGGATGGGAAGATTATTATTTATAATTTGTATAATTAACCTCCCTATGATTCGACCCCGGTCTTGCCGGGTTATTTATTATTTCGACACTCCTGCACTTTGGAGAAGACATCAATTTTTTAGTCGTGTCACTAGTTTACTGAGAAAATTATAAATAAATCAGCTTGAGGAAATAAGAAATGATGCATATGAAAATTCAAGAATTCATAAAGAAAGAATTAAAGAGTTTCATGACAAGAAAATACTAAGAAAAACATTCAATGTTGGTCAAAAAGTCTTACTTTATAATTCTTGACTACATTTATTTCTTGGAAAATTAAGATCAAGATGGAGCGGTCCTTTTATTGTGAAACATGTGTATCCATATGGGGCCTCTGACATCGAGAATCCAAAGAATGACAATGTTTTCAAGGTAAATGGACATCGTTTGAAAGTTTACTTTGACAATTTTTCAGTTGAACATGACTCTATTGAATTGGGTGATCCTATATATAAAGATTGATTTTTTTTCCTTTTTTCTTTTTAAGTGATTTTTGCTAGTTTCTCTCACCTCGGTCAAATGGCGGATAATGGTACTCCATGACTTAAGTCGGTTCTTTCAGTTTCCCACAATAACTGATATTTGTGTATATATTTGTGTAATTCTTTGAATCTCTCTTCCAATTCTCATTTGACACTAATCTTGAAAAATTGAAAAAGTATTTTCCCTCTCTGCCTCAGAATGCGATTACAAAAATTTACCGTGCTAGATGTGCAAGATTGAGATTGTTAATGAATCATGGAATTCCTGAAGATATTCGTTGGTTGATTGAAGCAAAGGTCCGATTATCAAGTGAGTCCTCTAACTTCATTTCACACATGCCTGGAACAGGTAAAAGCACTTTTGCAAAGAAACGTCGTGCAAAACGACTGGATGTCTGTCATCGATGTGCTAGATGGACTTGTAATACATAATGTCGTTCTTTAGGAATGGTATCTATAAACCGTGAAGATAAAATACAATTCATTAAGGATGGCCTGAGTAAGGAGTCTTTAGATAATCTTCTATTGACTCTTGAGACGCATCCTAGTGGAGATGTGCATCATGCAGTTCATGATTTATGGCCACTATTTCATAAAGAACATGATCAACTTAGTCTTGGGAATCTGACTGAAAAAGACCCTGTTTGCCAGTTTTTAAGAAAACTGGATGGGAATCCTATCCCCGACCCATAGAGGGCGTTCAAGCCGTTCTTGGACGTAAAACCAAGGGAAGATGTGAGCCACAATCACAACTACTTGTACATACACATGTTTTTTTCAAAAGTAAATAAACAAATAAATAAAAAGAGAGAGAGAGAGTGTGTGAGACTCCAGCTGGCCTACATATAGATGTTATGATTGCCTTTCTAATTTCTCATCTATAAAACCCTCTTTTCCTTCCTTTCATTTCTACTCAACCCATACATTCAACAAATACAGAAGTGTGTAGAAAGGGCAAGTTCCTCAAGTCATCAAATAAGAAATATGTGTTTTTTCGAGGGATCTAGTCCTGGGAAAGAAAAGGAGTTTTTAGAAGCAGCAAATCATCTTGGTCAGGTGCTAGCTGAGAGAAAGATTCATTTAGGGTATGGGGGAGGCAGTCTTGGGTTAATGGGAGGGGTGTCAATAGCTGCATTTTTAGGAGGGAGTCAAGTTTTAGGAATCATCCCTGAAGCTTTGACACAAGGGGACATCATTGGAAAAACAATTGGAGAGGAACTTCAGGTCTCCACAATGTCGGGTCGAATGAATGCAATGTTTAACCATGCTGATGCTTTCATTGCTTTACCAGGTGGTCTAGGCACATTGGAAGAGATCTTTCATATTTCCTCTTGGGCTCAATTGCACATTCCCCATAAACCCATTGGTTTGTTAAATGTTAATGGTTCTTATGATAAGTTGTTGTCTTTTCTTGCTCATGCTGTGGAACAGGAATTTCTAACATCTTCGGCACGACAAATCATAATCTCTACTGCTACTGCTGGACAATTGATTGACCAACTACAATCTTTCATTCCTGTGATTGATCCTTCCATGAGTCGCATAAATTGGTCATCTAAGGAAAACCGTAAAAAGTTTAGATTGGATTTGAGCCTTCATTTGTGTTTTTTTATTGGTTTTATTATTGTGTTTTTTTATTATTGTGAGGGAAAGGGATTGTATATAATTAAGAAAAAAAAAACATGAAAAAAAAATGAAAAAAAGAAAAAAGAAAAAAAGAAAAAAATGATGATAATAAAAATGTAGATATGTATTTTCTTGTCATGAAATTCTTTTATTCTTGCTTTATGAATTCTTGAATTTTCATATGCATCATTTCTTATTTCCTCAAGCTCATTTATTTGTAATTTTCGCAGTTGACTAGCATCATCCAGATTTGAATTGAAAGCTTTAATAGCCCAATAAGCTTTATGTTCAAGTTCCACAGGCAAGTGACAAGGTTTTCCATAGACTAGTCTATAAGGTGACATACCTAATGATGTTTTATAAGCAGTTCGATAAGCCCAAAGTGCATCATTAAGTCTTAAAGACCAGTCTTTCCTATTAGGGTTCACTGTTTTCTCCAAAATATGTTTGATCTCCCTATTAGCAAGCTCTACGTGTCCACTTGTTTGAGGGTGATAAGGGGTGGCAACTTTATGTGTGATTCCATATTTCTTCATTAATGGCTTGTTGCAGATATGCGTTCCACCGTCACTTATTATGGCTCGAGAGACTCCAAATCGACTCAAAATATTTTCTTTCAAAAACTTTATCATTGTTTTGTGATCATTGTTTCGACTTGGAATTGCCTCTATCTATTTTGAAACATAATCTACTATGACTAATATGTATAAGAAACCAAATGATGGGCATTCCAGGGCTTGGCCTATTGGTGGAAGGGGCTTGTCTCCTTCCACTGCACCTGGTTTCGAGCCCTAGCGTGCACGCCTGTCACCCCCGCGGTGCCTTACATGCCTACTGGGTTTGCAGGGTATTCAGTGGGCCGTGGGGATTAGTCGTGGTGCGCGTAAGCTGGCTCGGACACCCCCCGTAAATAAAAAAAAAAAAAACCAAATGATGGAGGGAATGGACCCATGAAATCTATACCTCAGTAGTCAAAGATCTCAATGATAATAATAGGATTTAAAGGCATCATGTGATGTTTTGAAATAGATCTCAACATTTGACAATTTTCACAAGACTTGCAGAATGCATATGAGTCCGTGAACATGGTGGGCTAGTAAAATCCACTTTGTAAGATTGTTGTGACACGATGAAAAGATTAATGTCTTCACCTAAGTGCAGGAGTGTCGAAGTAATAAATAACCCCGCAAGACTGGGGTCGAACCACAGGGAGGTTAATCGTATAAATTACAGATAACAATAATACAACAACAATAATAATAACAATAACAACAACAATGACAACAATAATAATAGTAATAATAATAAAGAAAAAGAAGGAGAAGAAGAAGAAAAAGATAAGAACTTTGAGATGAAATATTAATGTAAGGATTAAACAATGATAATAATAAATGTCAAGGTTAGACGTTCCACTAATGGTATGTCAAACAAGTATAGTATAAACTCTTATTATTCAATTCGAAACCACACACAAAGGAGGTTCCAATTAGATTATAGATTGTTAACATGATTACATTAGTCATCTTATTCGATTAATGCTAATACTTGTAAATCTCGTCAAGCATTCATGATTATAACTTATATTAACAACAAATCAAGTTCCTTTCATAGCTCAGGTGTCGGTTATACCATACAGTATGAACTATGAAAGTGCCAAGCATTTGTTGTATCAAGTGTTATATAACATAAATCAAGATTAGTCATTTAACAAGCAAAGTATTAAAGAGTGAACGAGATAACAAATACAAAACATGTTAGTATCAAACATTAAAGTCAATATTAAGTTTACACTATACTTATTCTTACACCATTAGTGTAACCTTTTCACCTTGACATAATAAACTTAGCTAGACATAACGAAAGAAAGAAAAATAGATAAATAAAATAAGAACATAAATAAGATAAAAGTTAGCTAAGTAAATGAAAGGAAATGAAAGGCATAAACTTGATATTAATGAAAGCAAAGCATAAACATTACAAAAAATACAAAGAGAGAAAGGAAGAGCATGATCTTGATCTGGAAACCAAGATGCCTAAATGCATGGTAAATGCCTCATTTTATGGGTCAAAATTAGAAACTATTGATTTGATAACTAATTGATGAGTGGGTGGCCAACTCTAGACTTGGTGACAATCTTTATCTTCTCTTCTCTGCCCAAAACGTCATTGATAACGTCAAAACTAGAGCCACTTGAAACACAAAAGTTGTAGGAAATTATCTCAGCTTTCTTGTGTAAAAACTTCAGGTCATTTGGACTTCTAGAACTCCAGATATGGGCCAAACACTAAACAATGCTCAGGTTGGAAGACAAATTCGGACTTCTTTGTTGTTGCTACAATTTGGACTTGAAAATGGTCTTTTTAAGTCTTGGGATCTATATAAAAGTTGTAGGCCTATGTCTTACCTTTCCATCCATATAAAGAAGACTTAAATCTGAGATCTAAAGCTCCAGATATGGCCTAATTACCAAATAGTGTTACGGTTTGAATTACACCAGTATCTCTTTTCTAAGTTTGGCCATCTCTTTGTCCTTTCAATTTCAGTTCTTAAATTCATCAATCAATACTTTCATTTATGTGATAGACCTGCATTTAAAATGACTATTTACCATAAATTTTAAAATGAACATTTACCACAAATTAAAGGTATCTTATATTATTAGATATATTATTATAAAACATGCTTTAGTTAAGGAGTTATTGATACCTCAAGTGCAAAATGATGACATAAAACCTTGATAAAAAATGCACTTTTAAGTACTAATCATTTTGTTGTTGTCTTTCTTGATGAAAAATGGCCCCTACATGCCTTAGAATGACAAAATTTAATGACACTACTTACCTCATTGTCAGGAATGCATCTTTGAAATATTTGATCATGATAATATTTGAATAAATATGGGTCATCCCAATAAAAGTTCTTCACTTCGTTCAAGAACTTTTTTTTTTATCTTGGGTACTCCAATGAGCTGGCAATTGTCCTGAAACAAGAAAATTGACAATATTAGCAAACCAAGGCATTCTAAAGATGGAAACTAAAGATTCATCTAGAAAGTAGTCATCGATTGGTATGATGTTAGTTTTTGAATCTATTGTCAATCTTGACAAATGATCTGCGACAACATTTTCGGTACCTTTCTTATCTTTAATTGTGATATCAAATTCTTGAAGTAACAAAATCCACCGCACCAATCTAGCCTTAGAATCTTTCTTAGAAAGAAGATATTTCAATGTTGCATGATCTCTAAAAACAACAACAGGTGAGGCAACAAGATAAGATCTGAATTTTTCACATGCAAATACTACTGCAAGTAATTCTTTTTCAGTGGTGGTATAATTTATTTGAGCACTATTTAAAGTTTTACTTGCATAGTAAATCACATAAGGTTTCTTATCTTTTCTTTGTCCCAAAACAGCACCTACGGCATAATCACTAGCGTCACACATTATTTTGAAAGGTAATGACCAATCAGGAGGTTGAATGATAGGATAACAAGCAAGCAAGTTTTTAAGTTTAACAAAGGCTTCTTCACAATGTTCAGTCCATTCAAAAATATTATCCTTTGTTAGAAAGTTACTTAACGGCTTAGATATTACACTAAAATTTTTGATGAACTTTCTATAAAAACCAGCATGTCCTACGAATGATCTAACATCTTTAAGAAATTTTAGTGTTGGCAAGTTTGCAATTAACTCGATTTTAGATTTGTCAACCTCAATTTCTTTTGATGAAACAATGTGACTAAATACAATGCCGTTTGTTACCATCAAGTGACATTTTTACCAATTGAATACAAGATTCTTCTCTTCACACCTGCTCAAAACCTTTTCTAAGTTAATCAAACAATCATCAAATGAATCACCAAAAATAGAAAAATCATCCATAAAAATCTCAAGAAAATGTTCAACCATATCACTAAATATACTGAGCATGCATCTTTGAAACGTGGCTGGTGCATTACTTAATCCAAAAAGCATCCTTCGATATGCAAAAGTACCAAATAGACATATGAAAGTAGTCTTCTCTTGATCTTTCAATGCAATATTAATTTGGTTATAACCTGAATAGCCATCTAGAAAACAATAAAATTGATTACCTGCAACTCTTTCTAGGATTTTATTCATGAAAGGTAAAGGAAAATGATCTTTTCTAGTCATTGAATTAAGTTTTCTATAGTCAATGCACATGCACCAACTAGTAACAGTCCTTGTGAGAATTAACTCATTGTTCTCATTTGTTATCACAGTGACTCCAGACTTCTTGGGTACAACTTGGGTAGGACTTACTCATTTGCTGTCAAAAATAGGATAAATGATTACATTATCTAGAAGCTTAATGACTTTATTTTTCACTACTTCTTTCATATTAGAATTGAGCCTTCGTTGCATTTCCCTAGAGGGTTTAGCATTTTTCTCCAAATAAATTCTGCGTGTACAAATCAAAGGACTAATTCCTTTTATGTCAGTTATGGTCCATCCTAATGTATTTTTGTGCATTTTCAGAGTTTGTAATAACTTACCTTCTTAATGTGCATTAAGTTTGAAAGAGATTATTCTCGGAAAAGTTTCATTTTATCTGAAAAATGAGTATTTAAGATTGAATGGCAATGACTTCAAATCAGGTTTGGGTGGTTAAACACTTGAAGATATGAATTTAATTGATTGTGGTGGTAATTCCTCAATTTATGATATCCAATTACTTGCCTTTGATTCTTCCTAAAAATAAACCATTTGCAAATCATCAAATTCATCAATCTCAATTTCACTGGAAGTGGTTTGAAATTGATCATGAATTAATTTTTTAGTAAAGTCTACTTCTTATAAATTATTATCATCTCTAGGTTGCTTGCAAATGTTGAAAATATTCATCTCCAATGTCATGTTTTCAAATGAAAGCTTCATCAGTCTATTCCTATAATTAATTAATGCATTAGAAGTTGCAAGAAACGGACGTCCTAAAATAACAGGAAATGAATTACATACTTCAACAGATTGTGTGTCCAAGACAATAAAATCCACAGAATAAATGAATTTATCGACTTGTACTAACACATCTTTACTTATTCCTGTAGCACTTTTATAGATATATCGGCAAGTAAAAGACTTACAGAAGTTGGTTTTTAACTCACTTAAATTGAGATTTTGAAAAGCTGAATATGGAAGTAAATTCATACTGGCTCCAAGATCAAGTAAAGCTCTTTTAATTTTATGTTCTCTAATAAAACAAGAAATTATAGGACAACCAGGGTCTTTATATTTCAAAGCATTATTGTTCTGAAAAGAACACTTACTTGTTCGGCTAAAAAGGCTTTCTTTTTCACATTCAGTTTCCTCTTCACAGTGCATAGATCTGTCAAAAATTTAGCATAGAAAGGAACTTGTTTAATAGCATCCAACAAAGATATATTGATCCTTACCTGTTTAAAAGTTTCAAAAATTTCAGAGTTATGATTAACTTTCCTTTGTTTGGTCATGGCATGAGGAAATGGAAGTGTTGGCAGGGAATCAGTCATTTCTTTGCAAATTTCAGATTCAACCTTTTCCTTACCCTCAGAGATTGAATCATCATCTTTCTCACAAAGCTCAAGAGTGGGTTTTTCAATAACCTTACCACTGCGAAGAGTAGTGACTGATTTGACTTGATCCATGTGTTGGCTTCCGGAACTACTTGCATTTGCAATGTGTTGCCCCTTGAGATTTTATTGTGGTTAAGCTTTTTCTTAAATACTGAGAGCAGATGTTAATTTTGCAAGAGTATCTTTAAAACTTGTCATGTTTTGAGCAAGTTGAGTATTGATTGTCTCTTGCTTTTCAATGAATGCATGCAAAGTTTCCTCAAGATTTCTTCTAGAAGGTGGAGCATAAGGAGGTGCATATCTATGATAATTTTGGAAATTATAGTGTGCTTGAAATGGTGATTGTGAAGTTTATACATTATTATTATCACTCTTCCAAATAAAATTTGAGTGATTTCTCCAACCAAGGTTGTATATTTGTGAGTATGGGTTGTGGTTGGCCTTTTGGAAATTGTTTAAAGCATGGGCTTATTCATGGAGATATTTCTTAAAAGAAAACAAGGTTGGACAATTATTAGTTGAGTGTTCATTTGTTTCACATATTTGACAGACATTGTTTTCAACAAATTTTAATTGACCACTCTTTTTCAATTCTAGTGCCTCGACTTTTCTAGCTAAAGATGCAAACTTGTCTTGGAGGTCATGATCTTTCCTAAGGTTTTACATACCTCCACTAGATGTATGAGGTTAAGTTTTACTCGGTGCCTTATAAGTACCCGTGGTGTCCCAATTTTAAACATTTTCAGTTAACAAGTCTAAGTACTCCATTACCTCATCAGGGTCTTTATCTTCAAAAGTTTCTTTGCACACCAATTCAACCATTTGCCTATCTCTAGGTGTTAACCCTTTATAAAAATGTGAAACCAATCTCCATGTTTCAAAACCATGATGAGGGCAAGTACTAAGCAAGTCTCG
This sequence comes from Populus euphratica, assembly GCF_000495115.2. Classification (NCBI taxonomy): domain Eukaryota; kingdom Viridiplantae; phylum Streptophyta; class Magnoliopsida; order Malpighiales; family Salicaceae; genus Populus; species Populus euphratica. Next base: position 64,422 of record NW_011500569.1, read on the forward strand.
ATACCTATCCCAACATTGATAAAATGTTTCTCCTGGTTTTTAAGTGAAAGTAGTGATTTGTCTTTTGAAAGAGTTTGTTCTATGAGATGGGAAAAACTTCTTTAAAAACTGTTGTTGCATTTCATCCCAAGCACGAATGGATCCTGGTAGCCATGTTTTAGCTTTATCTTTTAATGAAAAAGGAAAAAAACTTTAATCTGATGGTGTTCATGCTATAATTTGAATCATTATATGTGTTGCAGACCTCCTCAAATTCTCTTAAATACAAGTATGGATTTTCCAATTCTAAGCCATGAAAAGAAGGTAAAAGTTGAATAATGTTTGGCTTAAAATTAAAATGAGAACAACAACAAAGAAGCCCGAATCTGTCTTCAAGCCCGAGCACTGTTCGGTAGTTTGGCCATATCTGGAGTTCTAGAAGTCCAAATGAGCTGAATGTTTTACACAAGAAAGCTGAGACAATTTCCTACAACTTTCAGGTTTCCAACTAGCTCTAATTTTGACGTTATCAATGACGTTTTGGGCAGACAAGAGAAGATAAGGATTTACAAGTATTAGCATTAATTGAATAAGATGACTAATGTAATCATGTTAACAATATATAATCTGATTGGAACCTCCTTTGTGTGTGGTTTCCAATTCAATAATAAAAGTTTATACTATACTTGTTTGATATACCATTAGTGGAACCTCTAACCTTGATATTTGTTATTATTATTGTTTAATCCTTACATTAATTTTCCATCTCCAAGTTCTCATCATCTTCTTCTTCTTCTCTTTCTTTATTACTACTACTACTACTACTACTACTACTACTACTACTACTACTACTACTATTATTATTACTACTACTACTACTACTACTACTACTACTACTACTACTACTACTACTACTACTATATTATTATTATTATTAGTATTATTAGTATTACTATTATTATTATTATTATTATTATTATTAGTATTATTATTATTACTATTATTATTACTATTATTATTATTGTTGTTGTTGTTGTTGTTGTTGTTATTATTACTATTATTGTTGCTTATAATTGTTGACTATAATTTGTACAATTAACCTCCCTGTGGTTCGACACCGGTCTTGCCGGGTTGTTTATTACTTCGACACTCCTGCACTTGGGAGAAGACATCAATCTTTTAGTCGTGTCAAGTTTTTGGCGCCGTTGCCGGGGAGGTAAGTTCTTGTATAAATTATAGTATTTATTTTATTTTCTCTTTTCACTTTTCTTGTATATAACTTTGTTTCTTTTCTTTTGTTTCTTTTTATTTTGTTTTCTTCCTCCTTTTGCTTTCTTCTTCTTTTTTATTTTATTCCTACACATGCATGAGAGTGTGGTCACGTACATCAAGTGGTAGACTTTGTAGGGTATCCTCATCATTTTCAGAAAATATGGCCGAAGAAGATAATCAATCACTTCAAAATGAGAATAATGAGAATAACCGTGCTAGAACACTTAGAGACCACATGAATCCCACAAGAACAAGTGCACCATCATGCATAGTTTTTCCTCCCGATGCATCTCATTTTAATTTTAAACCAGGTATTATTCAACTTTTACCTTCTTTTCATGGTTTAGAATTGGAAAATCCATACTTGCATTTAAGGGAATTTGAGGAGGTGTGCAACACATATAATAACTTAAATTATAGCATGAACACCATCAGATTAAAGCTTTTTCCTTTTTCATTAAAAGATAAAGCTAAAACATGGCTATAAAATTTAAGACCAGGATCCATTCGTGCTTGGGATGAAATGCAACAACAATTTTTAAAGAAGTTTTTCCCATCTCATAAAACAAACTCTTTCAAAAGACAAATCACCACTTTCACTCAAAAACCAGGAGAAACATTTTACCAATGTTGGGATAGGTATCGAGACTTGCTTAGTACTTGCCCTCATCATGGTTTTGAAACATGGAGATTGGTTTCACATTTTTATGAAGGGTTAACACCTAAAGATAGGCAAATGGTTGAATTGATGTGCAATGGAACTTTTAAAGATAAAGACCCTGATGAAGCAATGGAGTACTTAGACTTGTTAGCTGAAAATGCTCAAAATTGGGACACCGCGGCTACTTATGAGGCACCGAGTAAAACTCAACCTCATACATCTAGTGGAGGTATGTATAACCTTAGGGAAGATCATGACCTTCAAGCCAAGTTTGCATCTTTAGCTAGAAAAGTCGAGGCACTAGAATTGAAAAAGAGTGGTCAATTAAAATCTATTGAAAACATTGTGTGTCAAATCTGTGAAACAAATGAACACTCAACCAATGACTGTCCAACCTTGCCTTCTTTTAAAGAATGTCTCCATGAACAAGCTCATGCTTTAAACAGTTTTCAAAGGGCCAACCACAACCCATACTCCCAAACATACAACCCTGGTTGGAGAAATCACCCAAATTTTAGTTAGAAGAGTGAGAACATCAATGCACAAACTTCACAACCACCGTTTCAAGCACACCATAATTTCCAAAATTCTCATGGATATGCACCTCCTTATGCTCCACCTCTTAGAAGAAATCTTGAGGAAATATTGCATGCATTCATTGAAAAGCAAGAGACAATCAATACTCAACTTGTTCAAAACATGACAGATTTTAAAGATACTCTTGCTAAATTAACATCTGCTCTTAGTTTCCAAGAGAAAGGTAAGTTTCCATCTCAAACACAACAAAATCCCAAAGGGCAATACAATGCAAATGCAAGTAGTTCCGGAAGCCAACACATGGATCAAGTCAAATCAGTCACTACTCTGCGCAGCGGTAAGGCTATTGAAAAACCCTCTCTTGAACCTTATGAGAAAGATGATGAGTCAATCTCTGAGGGTAAGGAAGGGGTTGAATTTGAAAATTGCAAAGAAACGACTGATTCACCGCCAGCACTTCCATTTCCTCAAGCCATGACCAAACAAAGGAAAGTTAATCACAACTCTGAAATCTTTGAAACTTTCAAACAGGTAAGGATCAATATACCTTTGTTGGATGCAATTAAACAGGTTCCTTCCTATGCTAAATTTTTGAAAGATCTATGCACTGTGAAGAGGAAACTGAATGTGAAAAAGAAAGCCTTTCTAGCCGAACAAGTAAGTGTTATTCTTCAAAACAATAATGCTTTGAAATATAAAGACCCTGGTTGTCCTACAATTTCTTGCTTTATTGGAGAGCATAAAATTGAAAGAGCCTTACTTGATCTTGGTGCTAGTGTGAATTTACTTCCATATTCAGTTTTTCAGAGTCTCAATCTAGGTGAGTTAAAACCAACTTCTATATCTCTTTTACTTGCCGATAGATCTGTAAAAGTGCCTAGAGGAATAATTGAAGATGTGTTAGTACAAGTCGATAAATTCATTTATCCTGTGGATTTTATTGTCTTGGACACACAACCTGTTGAAGCATGTAATTCATTTCCTGTTATTTTAGGACGTCCGTTTCTTGCAACCTCTAACGCATTGATTAATTGTAGGAATGGATTGATGAAGCTATCATTTGGAAACATGACATTGGAGATGAATATTTTCAACATTTGCAAGCAACCTGGAGATGATAATGATTTACAAGAAGTAGATCATATTGATGAATTAGTTTATGATCAACTTGAATCTACTTTAAGTAAAAATGAGTTGAATGAATCTGAAGATTTGCAAATGATTTATTCTGAGGAAGAAATCACGGATACAGAAAATATTGATGGGAATCTTTTGTCAACAGTTACAACAGATTCGACATCTGGCATCACACCAATCGATGATTACTTTCCTAACGAATCCTTACTTTCTCTTAGTCCAATGCCTTGGTATGATAAAAATATCAATTTTCTTGCTTTAGGAGATTTGCCAACTGATTGGAGTACTCAAGATAAAGAAAAGTTTTTGAACGAAGTGAAGAGCTTTTATTGTGATGACCCTAACTTATTCAAATATTGTCCTGATCAAATATTTCAAAGATTCATTCCTGACAATGAGGTAAGTAGTGTCATTAAACTTTGTCATTTTGAAGCATGTGGAAGTTATTTCTCATCAAAAAAGACTACTGCAAAAATCTTTCAAAATGGATTTTATTGGCCCACCATGTTCAAGGACACACATGCATTCTGTAAAACTTGTGAAAATTGTCAAAAAATTGACACTGGTCAAAAAGTTTTGTTTTATGATTCTCAACTCTATGTACTCCCTAAAGAGCTAAGATTAAGATGGACCAATCCTTATGGGGCCTGTGATATTGAGAATTCAATGAATGACAATGATTTTAAGGAAAATGGACATCGTTTGAAAGCTTACTTTGATAATTTTCCTAGTGAAAATGAATCAGCTGGTTTGAATGATCTTGTAGATAAAGGTTGATTATTTTGTTTTTCTCACATTTTCTTTTTTGTATTTCTTTTTGAGTGATTTTTGCTAGTTTCTTTCACCCCGGTCAAATGGCGGACAACGGTACTCCGTGACTTAAGTCGGTTCTTTCAGTTTCCCACAATAACTGATATTTGTGTATATATTTGTGCAATTCTTTGAATCTCTCTTCCAATTCTCATTTGAAAATGGACACTAATCTTGAAAAATTGAAAAAGTATTTTCCCGCTCTGCCTTAGAATGCGATTACAAAAATTTACCGTGCTAGATGTGCAAGATTGAGATTGTTAATGAATCATGGAATTCCTGAAGATATTCGTTGGTTGATTGAAGCAAATGTCCGATTATCAGGTGAGTCCTCTAATTTCTTTATTTCACACATGCCTGGAATAGGTAAAAGAACTTTTGTAAAGAAACGTCGTGCAAAACGACTAGGAGTCTGTCATCGATGTGCTAGATGAACTTGTAATACACAATGTCATTCTTTAGGAATGGTATCTATAAACCGTGAAGATAAAATACAATTCATTAAGGATGGCCTGAGTAAGGAGTCTTTAGATAATCTTCTATTGACTCTTGAGACGCATCCTAGTGGAGATGTGCATCGTGCAATTCATGATTTATGGCCATTATTTCATAAAGAACATGATCGACTTAGTCTTGGGAATCTGACTAAAAAAGACCCTGTTTGCTAGTTTTTAAGAAAACTGGATGGGAAGCCTATCCCAAACCCATAGAGGGCGTTTAAGCCATTCTTGGATGTAAAACCAAGGGAAGATGTGAGCCACAATCACAACTACCTGTACATACACATGTTTTTTTCAAAAGTAAATAAATAAATAAATAAAAAGAGAGAGAGAGTGTGTGAGACTCTAGCTGGCCTACATATAGATGTTATGATTGCCTTTCTACTTTCTCATCTATAAAACCCTCTTTTCCTTCCTTTCATTTCTACTCAACCCATACATTCAACAAATACAGAAGTGTGTAGAAATGGCAAGTTCCTCAAGTCATCAAATAAGAAATATCTGTGTTTTTGGTGGATCTAGTCCTGGGAAAGAAAAGGAGTTTTTAGAATCAGCAAATCATCTTGGTCAGGTGCTAGCTGAGAGAAAGATTCATTTAGTGTATGGGGGAGGCAATCTTGGGTTAATGGGAGGTGTGTCAATAGCTGCATTTTTAGGAGGTAGTCAAGTTTTAGGAGTCGTCCTTGAAGCTTTGGCACAAGGGGACATCATTGGAAAAACAATTGGAGAGGAACTTCAGGTCTCCACAATGTCGGCTCGAATGAATGCAATGTTTAACCATGCTGATGCCTTCATTGCTTTACCAGGTGGTCTAGGCACATTGGAAGAGATCTTTCATATTTCCTATTGGGCTCAATTGCACATTCACCATAAACCCATAGGTTTGTTAAATGTTAATGGTTATTATGATAAGTTGTTGTCTTTTCTTGATCATGCCGTGGAACAGGAATTTCTAACATCTTCTGCACGACAAATCATAATCTCTGCTACTACTGCTGAACAATTGATTGACCAACTACAATCTTTCATTCCTGTAATTGATCCTTCCATGAGTCGTATAAATTGGTCAACTAAGAAAAGCCGTAAAAAGCTTAGATTGGATTTGAGCCTTCATTTGTGAATCTTTGTGTCTTTTGGTTTTATTATTGTGTTTTGTTGTTACTTATATTTGTTTCAGTGTGTTTCAGGTTTGTTAATATTTGTTATTTCAGGTGATATCTTCTATACTTTATCTTTCTACCTTTAAACATTGAGGACAATGTCTCGTTTTAGTTAGGGGGAGAGGGTAGTAGCTAAAAAAAAACTGTGTTTTCTATTTCATAAAGCATGTGCAAAATTGTTGTTACTATGATGGCAAATAAGGAGAACTTTTATGACTCTTGAGATGCATCTTAGTAACCATTCTTAACAAGGTCTATTATAATACTTCATGGAATATTTAGATTTACAAACTCTCACATTGTTATCACTTAATTCTGCTCATATACTTATTTAACATGTATTCTTAAACCTTAATTTACACACACACACTTTAACATATGATTGTGGGTTGCATATTGGATTATTACATTATTTATGTTCTTTTGTTAAAGGTAACAACTAAGGGAAATGGATAGTATATAATTAAAAAAAAGAAAAAAAGAAAAAAAGAAAAAAAAAAGAAAAAAGAAAAAAGAAAAAAATGATAATAATAAAAATGTAGATAAGTTTGGTTTCGTGGCCTCCCTAACCTAAGCAATTAAGCCCGAAGGGGTGTTTTAACACCTAATACCCTAAAGTCAACTGACTTGGGAGCTATTGGTCCAACGCTTGTTACATGGGTTAAGGACAAAAGCTTAAGGGAATCAAACATTTCACTATCTACATATCAGTATCTGCGACCCGAGTTACTAAGCTCGTAGGGGTGTCTTAACACCTAATGCCCTAAGACCAACTAGTCTGGGAGTCATTAGCCGAAAGCTCGTTACATGGGTTAAAGATGCATGGTGTTTTTAAATTATATGTATATATATTTAAAAAAAAAAAGACAAAAATAATAATCCCAACCTAAGGAAGTTAACCTTAAACATTAGAATAAAAATTTTGTTTTCTTATAAGAAAAGCCCCATAATTATATATTGATACATTGAGCACAAAAGAAAGGTTTATGAATATCTTGTTAAGAGGTATTGAGCAGGTATATAAATTTAACGAGAGTTTGTTTATCTGGATAAATTAATGGAAGTTAAATGATGAATACCTGGCTTTGTGGAATTTGCAAAAACATTTTCTATTTTAACGCTTTGATTACTAGGGACTAGTAATAAACTGGTTGGGGGGTGTGATTAGTACTTAAAAGTGCATTTTTATCAAGGTTTTATATCATCATTTTGCACTTGAAGTATCAATAACTCCTTAACTAAAGCATGTTTTATAATAATATATCTAATAATATAAGATACCTTTAATTTGTGGTAAATGTCTATTTTTAATGCAGGCCTATCACATAAATGAAAGGATTGATTGATGAATTTAAGAACTGAAATTGAAAGGATAAAGAGATGGCCAAACTTAGAAAAGAGATGTCGGTGCAATCCAAAACGGAACACTAATCGGTAATTAGGTCATATCTGGAGCTATAGATCTCAGATATAGGCTAATTTATATGGATGAAAAGGTAAGACATAGAGCCCAAGATCTAAAAAGGTCATTTTCAAGTCCAAATTGTTGCAACAATAAAGAAGCCCGAATTTGTCCTCCAGCCCTTGCACTATTCAGTATTTTGGCTATATCTGGAGTTCTAGAAGTCCAAATAAGCTGAAGTTTTTACACAAGAAACCTGAGACAATTTCCTACAACTTTCATGTTTTCGAGTGGATCCAATTTTGACGTTATCAATGATGTTTTGGGGTAGACAAGAGAAGATAAGGATTGTCACCAAGTCAAGAGTTGACCACCCACTCATCAATTAGTCATCAAATCAATAGTTCCCAATTTTGGCCTATAAAAGAAGGCATTTGCCATGCATTTAGGCATCTCGGTTTCTAGATCAAGATCATGCTTTTGTTTTCTCTCTTTGTATTTTTTGTAATGTTTATGCTTTGCTTTCATTAATATCAAGTTTATGCCTTTCATTTCCTTTCCTTTACTTAGTTAACTTTTATCTTATTTATGTTCTTATTTTGTTTATTTATTTTTCTTTCTTTCATTATGTCTAGCTAATTTTATTATGTCAAGGTGAAAAGGTTACACTAATGGTGTAAGAATAAGTATAGTGTAAACTGAATATGGACTTTAATGTTTGATACTAACATGTTTTGTATTTGTTCTCTTGTTCACTCTTTAATACTTTGCTTGTTAAATGACTAATCTTGACTTAGGTTGTATAACACTTAGTACAACAAATGCTTGGCACTTTCATAGCTCATACTGTATGGTATAACCGACACCTAAGCTATGAAAGGAACTTCATTTGTTGTTAACATAAGTTATAATCATGAATGCTTGACGAGATTTACAAGTATTAGCATTAATTGAATAAGATGACTAATGTAATCATGTTAACAATCTATGATCTGATTGGAACCTCCTTTGTGTGTGGTTTCCAATTGAATAATAAGAGTTTATACTATACTTGTTTGACATACCATTAATGGATCCTCTAACCTTGACATGTATTGTTATCGTTGTTAAATCTTTACGTTAATATTCCATCTCAAAGTTCTCATCATCATCATCTTCTTCTTCTTCTTCTTCTTTATTATTATTATTATTATTATTAGTATTACTACTACTACTATTATTAGTACTATTATTATTATTATTACTATTACTATTATTATTGTTGTTATTATTATTATTATTATTGTTCTTGTTGTTATGGTTATTGTTGTTGTATTATTGTTATTTATAATTTATACAATTAACCTCCCTGTGATTCGACCCCGGTCTTGCCGGGTTATTTATTACTTCGACACTCCTGCACTTGGGAGAAGACATCAATCTTTTAGTCATGTCAATAACAAATATAAAACATGTTAGTATCAAATATTAAAGTCCATATTAAGCTTACATTATACTTATTCTTACACCATTAGTGTAGCCTTTTCACCTTGACATAATTAACTTAGCTAGACATAATGAAAGAAAGAAAAATAAATAAACAAAATAAAAACATAAATAAGATAAAAGTTAACTAAGAAAATAAAAGGAAATGAAAGACATAAACTTGATATTAATGAAAGCAAAGCATAAACATTACAAAAAATACAAAGAGAGAAAGGAAGAGCATGATCTTGATCTGGAAACCAAGATGCCTAAATGCATGGCAAATGCCTCCTTTTATAGGCCAAAATTGGGAACTATTGATTTGATGTCTAATTGATGAGTGGGTGGCCAACTCTTGATTTGGTGACAATCCTTGTCTTCTCTTGTCTGCCCAAAACGTCACTGATAACGTCAAAATTGGAACCACTTCAAAACATGAAAGTTGTATGAAATTGTCTCAGATTTCTTATATAAAAAACTGATATCATTTGGACTTCTATAACTCCATATATGGGCTAAACACTAAACAGTACTCGAGTTGGAGGACAGATTCGGACTTCTTTGTTGTTGCTCCAATTTGAACTTGAAAATGGTCTTTTTAAATCTTAGGCTCTATATGAAAGTTGTAGGCCTATGTCTTACCTTTCCATCCATATAAAGTAGACCTAAATCTGAGATCTACAACTCTAGATGTGACCTAATTATCAAATAATGTTCCGGTTTGGACTGCACCGACATCTCTTTTCAGAGTTTAGCCATCTCTTTGTTGTCCTTTCAATTTCAGTTCTTAAACTCATCAATCAATCCTTTCACTTATGTGATAGACCTGCATTTAAAACGACCATTTACCACAACTTAAAGGTATCTTATATTATTAGATATGTTATTATAAAACATGTTTTAGTTAAGGAGTTATTGATACTTCAAGTGCAAAATGATGATATAAAACCTTGATAAAAATACACTTTTAAGTATTAATCAACTCCTTTAGCAAAAACCATAGATATTGATGATGTATATGAGATGTGTATTGTGCAAATTAAAGACTAAAAGTTGAAAGTGAATTTAATACCCTTGTCACTACCCGACATTATGATGACCTAAAAAAAGAAAGGAATATATATTTAACATCTTTTTTTATAGGTAAATGTTTGATTTAAGGAGTCACTACTTAGTATTATGATCATTAAAAAACTCTAACTAGTCAATAAGAATTTTATGATATATGACTGGTTTTACAAAAGGAAGATACTATCACCCCTAAAATAACCTATCTAGGGTAAGCTGCATTGTTGTTTTTATCTTAAATTGCTAAAGGTTTGTTGTGTTATGTCATCAATGGTCTACCTATAATATTCCTAACTCTAATATTAATGAATATTTAACTAAATATACATAAAAGTCATTCAACTTGTTCTGACCTATATCGCAAGGTCTTGCTGAACTTTGATTGACCTAAAAATCTACTTTAATATATAACAATATTCTAGAAAACTATGGGTAAAGATTTAGCCTGATCTAACTGTTGAATTATAATTATTGTCGTAAAACTAAACTATAGACATAATTACGTTAGAATATAAAATTCCTAGTTTAACCCTTTTTTTGGCTCGTATTATTCTCTTTCTCTTCAAGATAATTCATTCTCAAATCACTAATAGATATAATGGATGTTTCATAAGCCTTTTGTTTAAGCCTTCAAAGTTTTTTCCTTACAAACACTCGCCTCCAATAATTTTATATGAACATAGTAGCCTTTATCTTTCATCTTTTATCATTTCAATATTGTTGCTCCTCCCTTTCTCTAAAGCTTTCTATTCATAGAATAGTTTGTTTAAATTATCAAATTCACTCAATAAAACCCCAAACTTACGAGACAGATCTTTGCATTCTTCATAAAAAAACATCAATATGTTTGCTCCTCTCCCTTTGATAGATCTTTTTTTTTTAGTATAATACCTTATTAGAATATATGTAATCTTAATTGTAATACTCTCTTTATATTTTTTTTTTACTCTAAGTTTTCAAACTGGATAAAGAACAAAACATATTTGACCAATCCTTTCTCTTTTTTGATATCAAACCCTAAAAAAATGTTAATAACGATAAAGAAAATAAAAGGACACTAAGGATTAGAGAAAACTAACCTCTAATAAAAATATGGATATAAACAAGTAAATTTGATAAGGGATAAGAGGAAAAAAAATTAAAATTAACAAAAGGATATAACCTAATTAATAGAGCCAAGTTTTGATACTAAATGATATGGACCTTTTGATCATCTGGTTAAGGAACCCACAATAAAGATGATATAACTCTTGAAAAGCTAAGAAATCATGTTTGATTGGGTTGTGACACCATAAAGACCTCTCGAGGCACCAACACTATTGGAATAAAAAAATCCACCCAACAAATATCAATACACTAATAAGAAAAATAGGGAAGACTCTATGAAGCCAGTTAATATTTGATAAATCAAATTTGTTCTTTGTCCTAGCGAAGAAAACATGTTCTATTACGCAAGACACAAATTTATTTTATAAATTCATAGTTGCTGAAGATTTTAGGTTACAAAACCTTAAATAATAGTTCAACTAATAATCTTGATGGACCCAAAACTTGTGGGCTAGCATTTACCTACTCATAATAAACCCAAAGTATGTTAACTAAGTTCAAACATGAAGAAAATAAAAATAAAAAATTTAACTTGTAAACTAAAGTTATTGAACCTAATTAAACAAAATAACCTAAGACAGATAAATTAATTAGTTTAAATAATGTCATGAATTTAATTTTCATCCTAAAAACACTAGGATCTTTGTTACCACTTTTAGATACCTAAAATAAGCTTATCTCCCTTTAACCTTCATTTTAAGGTTAAAAAACTCTCCCAAAAAAGCTAACTAATTTATCATTAAACTCCTCAAAATACCACCAACCATTCTTTTCTTATGTAGCTAGGATAAATAAGAAATCTTTATAAGAAAACAATTTAAAACATTAATGAATTCTTACCACAATTAAAAATTATGTTTTAGCTTATTTAATATCATTGTAAAACTAAGAAATCTTCAAAACAAGTTGTTACATCCTTTTACAAAAATGATTCTTGCCAAACAGGAAGTTTACAAGTCAAAAGAAAATAAATAACAAAATTCATTCAACCTATTTTGACTTATTTCGCAAGACCTTCATAATTCCGATTGACCTAAAAATTTACTCCAACATAGAACAATATTCAAGGAAACTTTGGGTAAATTTTTTGCCCAATCAATTATCGAATTGAGAATTATGATTATTGCTGTAAAACTGCAGACGCAATTACATTATAATATGAAATTTCTAATTTAACATTTTCTTGGAATGTACCATGGAAATAATGGATCTTTAAACTAAGCATATATGTGGTGGAAGTACCCAACTAGTCTTTTAGTTTTTTTCATGATTTTCCTAAATATAAAGGCACAATTATATCATTTGTAAAGTTCTTTCTAGCCTTGTAAAGAACCTTTAAAGCTAAAGTAGTATACAATTAATATTACGTGTGTGTGTGTGTGTGTGTATAATAGGTCTTGCTTTTGTAGGTATATGTTTTTATGAAAAAGTATCCTCATAAAGAAGATTAACAACATGTTATTTTCTTTTCCAAAAAGCATTGGGTAAGTCTGAATAGATTTGTTGTTCGATCTTACTTTGTAAATCAGTGATTTTTTTTATAGAACAAAGTTTTGTAATTATTTGTCGATATGACAGAAAGAAACATAGTTTTGTAAATCATGTAAATGAAATTAATTTTCACGAATCATTACATTAATATGATAGGTATGTTTAGAGCATGCTTTAATTAAATGGAAAAACAAGTTTGATGTTATTGATTTTGGAGGTAATATAATCATGATGTGCTTTGTATGGGGTGATTATATCGATGAATGGAGTGCCACGAATGATAGTATGATTTATATCTTTTGTAACTACAAAGAATGTTTTAAGAGAAATGCCTTTGTTGAAAACAAAGGCTTAGGCTTTGCCTGCAATATGCAATTTTAAATTATTAGCAGTAGAGAGTTTTTCAGAGGTAGTTTGTAAAAAATTATTTTAGAACTACGCCTTCTTTGATGCAGTTTAAATTGGCACCTATATTAGTGTCTAGTTGAAAAACATCTGAAAAAGACTAAGGTGATTTTGATCAAATATTTTTTAGAAGATATTTGGGTTAACACATTTAAGAAATCATCAAGAATATGCTTAATGTTTATAAATACATGATGTACTGTATAAGACTTATCAGTATGGTCTTCTGGTTCTTTTAGTTTAGACTTGGACTAGCTCTTAATGTTGGATAGAAGATGTTGTAAGATGGTGGAGTCTTTTTGTTGAGCTTCTTTCAAGATTTGTAACTCAGATTTAAAGGTTTTAATCTCATAATGTAGTTTTGGGATAATAACTGAGATTTTGGATTTCTTTCTACTGAGAATTTTTGTAAGGTCATAAGTGTTTGTACTGGTTGTTTGTAAGACATGATGGTTTAGAGGTTAAGACAAGAAGGTTTTAGGTTTATTGAAGTTATTCAATAGTTTGTCTAAATACGTTTTTTGTACTTGTCAGTCATCAAGTCTTTTGATAACTTCAATAATGAATTCTTGATCTCTGGTTAAGACATTAGTTTTTTTGGAGTTTGTAGAGGTGTCTGAATTAGAACTGGAAGTTGCTAATTCATTAATTTGAAAGTCTTCTTCATAAGTATCTTAAGGAAAGGAATTATTATTTGAGGTTTTAATGTAGAGGTTTTGTATTTGGTTTATGATGTCTTCATTGATTTCGAGTTCATGGAGTTTGGTATTGATTTTGTAGAAATGAGACGCATGTCCTTTCTATCCACATTTGTAGCATGTAATTGTTTTAAGGTCAAAGGGTTTTTTAGGTTTAGTTTGAGAGGGTTTGTGATTGTCGTTAAACTTTTTATAGGTTTTTTGTAGTACATTTGTTCTGATTTAGAGTAAAATTATTTATGGTATTTATGGGATGATCTTTTATAGGAAGGCTTAGTTTTGAGTTTTAAATAGTTTCCATTACAAGAGGGCTTTTTAGTGGAAAGGTCAAACTAATGATAGAAACTACTAAGTTCTTACCTGATATGTTTCATTTTCTACTTCAAGTGTTTTTGGAGTTTAAGATCTTGGCAGATCTTAAGACTTTCTTTTAGGGTGAAGCTCACAAGTTCACCATATATAAGTTGGTCATATGGTATGGTTTTTGTTGTAAAGGTGTCCTTGATTTTGTTTTTGACTTTTTCTCCTAAAAAAATAAGTAAGGCTGCAAGGAACTTTTCTTTCCAAAAGGGCTAGTTTGAATCCTCTTTGAGCATAACACAAGTGAGGAATGTGTTTTTATACCATTGAAAATCACTAAGCTTCTTACATCTAAGGTTGGAAAGAAGTTTGGTATTTTTATCTTTCAAATGTGAAGAGTCTTCGACAAAATATAAGAAGATTGTGAGGATAAATGTTGACACAGCATTTGAGATAGTGTTTCTTGATGGGTCAAGGATGGGTGTTTAGTCTTCATATAGAAGGAACTTAAAATATATAGGTGGTCGGTTTTAGTGAGATGGCAATCCCACAATCCTTTTAATTGGCAAGAGAAACCAGCGATAAGAAGTTCGACTATGGCTTTATCAGGGGTTCCTATTTGGGTTTTGTAAGCGTTAGTTGCCATATTCATTTGTTGGAGAGTGTTTAAGATGTTGTACTCAGACATTCCATCGATGTTCCATTCATAAAGGGAGGAGGCATTGTATTTATGTTGGTTGAAGATAGGTGGTTTAGAAAGTAAGGATGTGTTTAGGGTAATGATGGTTTTGGAACCTTGCCAAGTGAGTTTGTTTAACTTAAGAGGTGGTTTTTGAAAAGCATTTTCATCAAAAGTTTATATAGGGCTTTTTTGGAGTGTATTGACTTGATTTGTGGATGTAGATGAGTTGGTTGTTTGTGGTGTGTCTGGAATAATTAGAGATGAACTGTCAAGGTGTTGTAAGTGTGTTTTAATGGCTTTAAAGAAATCTGTTTGATTTTCTTGGATTTGTTTTTAGCTTGTTTTGGTAACTTGGTAAGTTTTAAAGATTGAGATTTTTAGTTTTAGGTCGATTAAGGTTTTCATATCAATCAAACTGGTAATGGATCTTTGTATTTGTTTTTCCAGTCTAGTAAGCTGTTTACCTAAGGTATTGAGGTTGGTGTTTGTAAAGTTGTTTTGGTGGATAATGTGTTTGGTGTTTGAAAGAGTGTCATCACTGGGTATTTTATAGGGAGTTGCATTTACAGTCTAGCTGTTATGGGTGATTTAGATATTTCTTAAGGGTAGATATTTAGGCTCAACTAATAGTCCACTTGTGAGGTTCTATACTTGTGTTTTTAAACGAGTTGTGATAGGACATGCATGTTTAATGGATGCAAATAGATATACAATATGATGTTCAGATGCATAATGTAATTCGAACCAATTAAAGAATAGTATTTATACTTTATGTAATGCAACATAATCATAAAATTGTTTTTGGATTTTTTGTCTTTGTTGGAAGAAATTTTTGAAAATTCAAGTTTGTTTATCTGAGTTTTTGTCATTGTAAAAATTATTTCTAAAATAATTTTTGTTTAGAACAAAATATTATTCTAAATTCAAAACATTTATTTTATTTTGGATATTTTTAGTGATTGTTGAGAAGGTTAGAAGAAATTATTATTCAGTGTTGATATATACTAGTTTTGGTATATTCATAGTACAATATACATGTTGGAAACTTGAAGAAAGGATGTTTGATGTAGAGTCTCTGAAAGAGTTGATATAATATGAAATGTTAATGACAAAATATATTTTAAAAATTATTAAAAATTTAAAGTTGATATATAAAGTTATGGGTGAGTGATATTGTGTGTATATATTTTTTTATGAGGTTGCTTTAACAATAAAAAAAAAATATAATTTTTTTTTTAAATATCATCTTGAAAAAAATTAATAGGATGAATTTATAATATGAATTTTTAAATTATATATTTTTTTAAAAAAATATGTTAAATAGTAAAATGAAAAAAGAACCTTTAGAAAACATTTTATTTTAAAAATAATTATGTAACAGCAAAACAGTTAATTACAATATTTTATGATATCCTGTCTCTATCACAAAGGCAAAAAATTATGCATGCTTCTCATAAACAAACACAAAAACTGTCTTGTCTCCCCAGGCTCATCTGCTCAACCAAGGCAACCGTAGTGTGTGCATTTGAATATCAAATCAGGACCGTAAAATCCAATACACTGAAAGATATAATAGAATCAGAGCCATCCATCCATCAGTTCCCATAATCTGACAGTTTCATCCTGGGTGGCATTCAACTACATTTTCAATCCGGATTTTGAGTCCGAGATGTAAATAAAAAATAATCAAGACACCCATTTCGAAATCGAAGGAGAATGTGTTCCAAGTCAAGGAGTTTAATTTTATAAGCTAAGCAATCCTATCGAATCAACAAATTAGAGTAATAATAAATCACTGTAAGTTTCTATTCTCTTCATTTTCATGTCTGTTATGAACAATACTCGTCAATTTTGCTCTTTCTTGTTATGCGAGAGTGTCTTTTTAACTGCTGTTTAGGGTTCTTTTTTGTGAAGTTTGACTCTTGATTTTTGGGTTTCGTTCTGACATGTAATTGAATTTGTATGTTGCCTTTGGTTTCTGTGAAAGTGCTGGAAATTAAGGGAAATTGTCGATGTTTTAATTTAGGTTTTTTGTTTCTTTAATTCACAAAGACTACGGAGCTTGAATTCCTGGAATTTCTGCTTAATTGAGCTTAAGAAAGTAACTTTGGCATAATTTCGACTTCCATTTTTTTAAAAAAAAAAACAATACGACAAATATATTTAAAAGATCTGTGGTTTTTTAACCAATACGACTGGATTTTTTTTTTTGTTGTAAATCTCGTGTTTTGGGTTTTCTCTAAATTTGTTTTATTATTCCTTGTTTCCTTCAGAGGAAAGTTGCCACTTTTCTTCTTTCAAATGGACTTTTTGGCTTACTTTTTTTAAAATTGTGCCATGTTTCGATTTCCCCTATGTGCATTCGGACTTGTGTGCTTTTCTTGGCTTTCTTCATTTGGTACTTGTTAATCGTGACCTTCTTATTCAATATGATTTCCCCCCTGAATGCAGCCTTTTTCTGTCTACGCAAAACAAATGGGCGAGGAAGAAAAAGAGACCAAAGTTCCAGAGGTAACGGCAAATGGGACTAGTGCTCCTGCAAAAGAGAATTCCAATGACGTTATGACTGAAAAAACAGAGGAAAATAATGGAATAAAAGAAATTGAAGAAGACAAAAATGATAGCGAGAAAGTTGAGATTGCAAGGATGGATGAAGACCCCAAGGTGACTGAAGAAAGGGAAAGCAAAGACAAAGAAGATGGGTTAGAAGAAGGAAGAACTGAAACAATGGAAGAAGAAATCAAACCCAAAGTAGATGAAGAGATGGAAGGAAAGGAGAAGGAAGCCAAAGAAGAGGTGGAGGAGAAGGTTGATGTGTCCAAGGAGAAAGAGGAGGTGGAGGAGAAGGTTGATGTGTCCAAGGAGAAAGAGGAGGTGGAGGAGAAGGTTGATGTGTCCAAGGAGAAAGAAGAGGTGGAGGAGAAGGATGGTGGATCCAAGGAGAAAGAAGAAAAGTTGGAGGAGGAGGATGGGGAACGATCAAAGCAACGTGGAAAAAGGAAGATTGATGGGAGGAAAAGGAAGATTGGTGGGAGGAAAGCTGAAATGAAGAAGGTAATGGAAGAGAAGGAGGAGCCGGAGCCAAGGACTCCTACTTTTGATAGGCCACAGCGTGAAAGAAAATCTGTTGAAAGGCTGGTGGCAACTGTTGACAAAGATGCTGTCAAAGAATTCCAGATTGAAAAGGTGTTTTTCTATTGCATTTTCAGTTTACAAATTTTTAATGCATGTCATCTGGGGAATTTAATTTATACTTCGTTTATGTTAAAAATGCAGGGCCGAGGAATCCCACTTAAAGATATACCTAATGGTATGGTCCATCTTTTATTTCTGAATTCCTTCTTATCTTGAATTTCAATTTTGATGCTGTCAGAAAATTTCTTGTTTTGCTTGTGCTCTTTTTGGTGTAACATATATATTAAATGAAAGTTGATGATCTTGAAACTGTTTACTGTGCAGTATTGATTCTGTTGTACCTTGGATATCCAATTTCTTTTTAACCTAAGTTTCATCCTATTGGGATTATAGGCCTTTTCATTGTAATAGTAGAAAGTTCTCAATTTATGTCTATACATTTGTTGTTGACATTTTAATTGATGTCTGAAGGTTAAACTACGTGTTCAGCTGTTTTGAATTTTTATTGTCTTCCTCTTGGAGGGTTGTAAATTGATTATATATTGTCTCCAATTTTCATTAGTACTCCTATATTTTTACCTACATATTGATTTGGAGGTAGTTTTGACTTCTGATTCTATAATAAATAGTTAGATTTTGTGCACGTGAAAAACTCAGGATATCGTTTTTGTTGTGGTGTAATATATGACTTTTAAATGTGTAAACCAGAGTTAACAGGATGTCCACCATGCCCCTTGAATGCTATTCTTTGGATCATGCTATCTAGAATGGCATTCAATGGGGATGGTAGCCATCCGAGTTCTACTCTGGATGGCAGGATCCAGTTGCAATGTGACTTTTTCTTATTTTTATATTTAGTACATTCTTATCCGAGTTCTACTCTGGTCTACTCTGGATGGCATGATCCAAAAGTTGCAACGTGACTTTTTCTTATTTTTATATTTAGTACATTCTTTTGTCATCCTTTACTTTTCCCATGCACCCTCTTCCCTCTTGGTTTAGCCTTGTGATTTTTTTCCAAAACTTGTAAACTATGTTATTTCTTTTCTTTTCTCTTTGTAGCAATTGTTTCTTACATGAATGGTTGTTACGAGAGTGGTTGAAGAATAAGGGAATATCTCTTTCATAAATCTTTCATTTTATAGTGGGTGTGTTGAACATATCCATGCAGAGCAATGGGTGATGGAAATGATCCCTGAAAATGTTCTCTACAGTGGCATTCAAGTTATCAAGAAGGAAGGCTAATGATACATTCAAACTGCTTCATACAATTCTCTTTGGAAGGAGAGGAAAGGTAATCTGATTGCTCTTTAATTTCTTATTTGCTCTTGCTGTGATCTTGTCTTTCTCGCCTTTCCCTTGTGTTTGATTTGGAGGATGTTGAACACAAATATAAACTGGGTTCTTATTCATTGTTTCTGGAATGGAACAACCGGGGTTTATTTTTCTTTATGCAATTTCAGTTCCTTGTTTTTGCAGGCATTGCAGATTAAGAGTAATATATCCCGGTTCTCTGGTTTTGTGTGGCATCAAAATGAGGTGAAAAAATCACTTTGAGATATAGATGATTATTCTTTTTCTGTACAAGTGCTAATTTTAAATGCAGAATTTTAGAAGGTTTTAAGAATTTTGTTTATCTCTGTCATTAACTCCTTGGTTACTTGTACCATGTTAGTCTTCTGAAACACTGATCACTATTGTCTTCTATAATTATTTTAGGGGAAAGAAAAGAGTAAAGTGAAAGAAAAATTTGACAAGTGTAATAAAGAGAAGCTGTTGGAATTTTGTGATGTGCTTGACATACCAATTACCAAGGTCACTACAAAGAAGGTGAGTTAATCACTGTTGTTTGTTAGGTTTCAGCTCATGTGGTCCAAGGATTGATTCTTGCTCTCCACGATTTTCTGATCTCTCTAGCTCAGACAATTATTCCTTCATCCACCATTTATGAGGAAATAAATCAGTTAATTTAGATATCTACACTGCTTCCTTGATGCTGTGCATGGGGAAGGGATTTTTCCAAGTTATTTCTAACTTTGTTAATGGTATAATTTTGTTAATATGTAATTTGATTAACCATAGAATTGTCATTGATTAGAAAATCATGGTTTAGCCTTGTGAATTATAGATTTTCTAATCAACATTGCTTCTGTCTCTGTGTGCCAATGAGCGTGCACGCAAACAATCTAGCATTATGTGAACCTACAAATCCTGCTGTTTGAGGGATGCATTGGTGTTGATTTTGCAAACAACATTGTAGTTTCTTTCTTCTATTGAGCCCTATCCCTAAATGTCAGGGCTTGTTCTTTCTGTTAAGTTTAGTTAAATATGCTACTACAGTGGTCTTAAAATGCACGTACAGGAAGATGTTGTTACGAAGCTGTTAGATTTTTTGGTGGTCCCCCATGCTACAACCAGTGATTTGCTTGCTGAAAAAGAGAAGGTTTGTTGACCTTTATCCTCCATTCCTATGAAGTTCGGTTGTTGCAAATTGAATTCCTTTGCCATGACATCTATTTGAGTTTTGATGTTTATTTGGCTGTCAGGAAAAAGTGAGCAAAAAGCGCAAGAGAGTGGCCAAAAGTTCAACATCTGGGAGCACACCGTTGAAATGTTCAGCTAAGGTATAATTTCTCTTGTTTTAAGTGTGCTTTGTGATTCGGTCAATGTGGAATCACATCTAGAAGCTTTGCAAGATTGCGGAGTCGTTGGTCGTTGTGTATGTCAAGGTTACCTATTGTGTACCCAGTTGGCTCTAAGTACATGCTTGCCGGGGGGGGGGGGGGGGGGGGGGGTGCAACTGTGATGCTCCTTGAAATTTGGTGTCATGTGACATACGTATCTTGTATTCTGTTTGTGAAAGCCTTTCACAGAAAAGCTGTTGAATTGCTGTTTGTGCAATTCTACTGCTTTAGAAGAATCTGATAGGTTGCACAATTTTACAACAGCTTGAATCCCTTTGTGCCTCTAGAGTGTTTATATTATTTTCCCTTTTTAAAAGGGTGTGGGTTGTTTTGCAGAGTCGAAGAAAGGCTGCTGATAATTCCAAGAGGAGAGATAAAAAGAGTACATCTGATACAGAAGACAATTCAGAAGAAGAGAAAGTAGAGGAAGATGAAGAAGAAGAAGAACAGGAACAAGAAAATGTAGAAGAGCAAAATGAAAATGGTGTTCTAGAAAAATATGATGCTGAAATTTCTGAACATTCTGAAAGTGAGGAGAAAAATGAATCTGTAGAAGAATCTGAAGAAAACTCTGGAAAACGCAAAAAGAGGTCCGCGACATCATTGAGAAAAAAAGCACCTTATGGAAAAGCTAAAACCAGAATCTCTGTCTCCCACAAGTCCAGTCCATCAGTGAAAAGAACGCCTAAAAAATCTTCATCAAAACACATTCTTTCTGATGAGGATAGTGATGCAAGTCCAAAGGTTTCCCCAATGAAGAAGAAAACTGAAAAGGTATCAAAGGAGAAACACTTGCCTTCAAAGAAATCTACCTCCAAGGAAAACACAGGTAAATTTCCTTATTGTTTGTTCATCATGGTTTTAATATGTGGTTGCAATAATACAGGTATAAAATAATGGTTGCAGTTAAGAATCTTTTTGCAACTCTTAGAAAATTTATAGTAAATCACATAGTTTTAATAATTTTACTAAATAAGCATGATAACAAAACTTCCAGTGGTTTAACTACATATTATAACGCAACAAATAATGTTCATTGCAACTTGTGGTTGTGTAAGAAAATATTCATCTCCATAAAACTGAAAATTTGTTTAATAATAACAAGATCCATGTACAATATAAGCATTAAAAAATGAAACAAAGAAATCAAAGAAATCAAAGTTCAAGGTAATATAAATTTAAAAATATTGGCAAAACTTGAGATGCTAAGCAAACTTTTGAAAATCATTTAAAAATAACATCAATGCCACTATAAATCTTCAGTCAGGTATAAAATTATATAACTAAAAAACATTTGCTAGTTGAATATGAAGTTTCAACGAGATTATTTGTAAATAATGTAAAAGAGTTGGGATATTTTGTCAACCTTGCAAACTTGTAGTTTATAATATTTTCACTTTAAAATAAACAATGAAATTTTTTTATATTTTATTTAGGTTCAAAATCATGAGATTTTTTAAGAATTTGGTGTGGGTAAGTAGAAAAGGTAGTGAAAGTTGAAAAGATGATATAAAAAAAGTAAAGGGAACAAGTAAAAATGGAAATTGCTGGAATATTGGAAAGTAACAGAAAATAATTGCCACAACGCCATTTTCTTGTGAAATGGAAATGGTAATGCAGTGAAAAATCTGTTAAATTATGGCTTTTACGGACTGTAATGTCCTTTTTAGATCTATTATTTATTTAGTTGATTGTTCTCGTTTGGAAATGGATTGCTGTTGTTTATTTGGTCAGAAGATGATAATATCTGTAAATGCTATAATTCACCCTTTGAATCTATCATAGAAGTTTCTTTGAATTTAATCAAGACAATCGTACTCTTGTGAAATTGATGTGTGGTGCTATTGTTTTCCTTTACACTGACGTATGAAAATCTTTTTTCTTTTACTTGTTAAGGTAGAAAAGTTGGAAAAGGGAAGGAAAAGGCTAAAGTTAAAGAGAACAAATTGATGCCAAGTGATGATGAGCTTAGAGATGCGATATGTGAAACTCTTAAGAAGGTGGATTTCAACACGGTGAGATCTGATATCATTGCTTCCTATTGATGTGACAGGCTAATAATAAGCAATTAGAGATGCCACAAACACAGCATGCTGGATACAAACATAGTGACTGATGATATTCTGCTGTTTTGAAAGATTGCTTAATTGTTCAAAACAAAAGACTCTAGTTATTGTGGTTGTCATTTTTACCAGCTAGATCTTAGCGATCAAACTTGGCAACTATCATTTTCTGCAAAGAAATCTTATTGAATTCTAATGTCATTTTCTCCATCTCTGTATTTCAATATGTAATAATTGTCCAGAACTAATCTGTAATTTGTTATTTGCAGGCTACATTCACTGATATTCTAAAGCTACTTGGTATGTATTTATTACTTTCATTGGTATGAGTAAAGTGTGTTTCTTCTTATCTGGAAAATACCATGACAAGCAATCTTATGACAAATTGACATGGCATGTAAAGTGCGAGCCATCTCAGATCAAGTAAATAAACAAGCCCTTAGTCTTGTTTCTATAGTTGTGATCGAACATGCTTGCTTCATCCACAAATTGACTAGATAATGTACAATTTTACCATTTTACAGTAGATTTGTAGAAAGGCAGGCATATGTAGTTTGTCTTTCAGTGATTAAAGTGATCCTTGTGGTTCACATGTAAGAATGAACCGCATCTTGAATGACAATAGGTCTGTCAAGGTTTGTCTAGATTGGGAGATTTCTTAAGATGTACCAGGTTTAAAAAGAAATAGCAACATATGCCTTAAATTCTGTTATTGTAATTTAGAGATCATGTTTGTATTTTATTTGTGGTTGCCTGAAAGTAATCTGGCCCCATTGCAGCTCGGCGATTTGACACAGATCTCACAACTAGAAAGTCATCTATTAAGCTTGTGATCCAAGCTGAGCTCACCAAACTAGCAGACGAGGGTGATAATGAAGATGAAGGTGAAGCATAGAGAGATGAAACACAGTCTGCGGGTCAAGAGGTTGAAGCCTGAAACATGTAACGCTGACTTTCCGGGAATAGTGTAGCTTTGTGTTTTATGTTTTCATTTCACTCGTGCACAAATGATTCTTTCTGTAAGAATGGCCAGCTGTAATTCATTCTTGGTTTCAATTTGCTGGCAAGCAGACAAGCATTTACTAAACTAGAGAAGGTGAGCCTAGTCATGCTTTCCGCAATATATATTATGTTCTAATCATGTGAGGTCGGGTATGACAGGTTATTATTTCTCAATTATTTGTAATCTTCAATCCAACTTGTTATATGGCTAGCTGATTGCGTGTTGATTAAATCGTTTTTGATTTGTTTCAATAAATTGAACTCACAGGTCTGTCTCAGCATGATTCCTTCTGGTATTGTGCAAGATGCGACCATTGATCAAACTGTTGCTGATTGCCCAGCTGGTCGATTACTAGAGCCTGGTCCATTGTGAGGGAAGCACCCGCAAATATGCTAGGCACAAGCCCGCCCTTTAAATCTTGTTGAACAAGGCTTGCGAAAGCTTTCCAATTTGAACACCAACCGAGTTGCATGGCGTGAGGTTGTTCGTTTGGTCTTGGTACTAGGAAATTGGAACTCGACTAGTGGTGCCTGAAGAACCTAGCCCGATGTCTTTATCAAGCGTCATTTATCCCACAAGAAATTTGAGGTTAGAGATGCCACAGCAATGAAAGGTCGTCAAAAGAAATAATTGATGACAAGTGTCTAATGTTTCATAATTATCATCAGGGCGATTCTACTGTTAACGAGCCCTATTCTAAACCTATCATGTCCAATATTTCTTAACATCCCATTTATTCCAAAACCAATAGATTTGTGCGGCTCCATCATGAAATAGAATTTGAGCTAAAGTTCATTTTGGTCCTTGCAGTTAAATAAATTATCCATTGTGTCCCTTAAAACTGTTAAATTAGCCCCTCCTAAATTCTTATATAATAAGAGTTCTTAACAATAATAAATAATAAGTAGCTCCTTATGGGATCTAATACATGGATTTGTGTTTTTTTATAATATACATTGAAATTGTGGTAATTTTTTTAAAATATAAAACAAATATGAAAATTATAGAGCATCACATCCAACATTCTTGGGTTTGGTTGTGGAGTTAAATCTAATAGTATTAAATTTGATGGCCAAGTAAGACTTAAATATTATTAAGTCTGACAGTAGAGCTAAACTAAATATTCATGGGTCATGCTACGAAACCAAGTCTAAGAATATTAGATCTAGTTCTGAAGCCAAACTCAAATATTATTAGGTTTGGTTGGGTAACTAGATTCAATATTCTTGAGTTTGGTTGCGTAGCGAAACTCAAATATTATGGAAACAAACTTAATATCATTGGGTTTGGCTACCAGTTAGACCCAGCAACATATTTTGACCAAAAATAGAAAAGATAACACCTTCTAGGTGCAATGTCGTTTACAGTGCAAACACTTTATATTTATAATATCGTCTAAAATGCAATGAGTATATGTCCAAAGTGCTATTTTTTTAAAATATTTTGTTAAAAAAAGATATTGAGATAGCATTTTTTATTCTTTTAAAAAATATTTTTTATATCACCATATCAAAATAATACAAAAACATCAAAGAATATTAATTTGAAGTAAAGAAAAAAAAATTTGAAATTTTCTTAAAAGCATTTTTGAAATGCAAAAAAAAAAAACATGTTTTAAAAATAAAATTCAACTCAACCTGAAATGAAAAAAAAAATATCACCACCTAATTTTTGTATAATATAAAAAAATCACATCAATTTATTTTCTCTTTACAATATATAAAAAAATCAATAAGAAAAAAGAAAAAAAATTCAAGAGGAAAAAAAATACTAAAATTAGAAATATCTTAAAAGGAAAGAAATTTGTTGTCGGTGTATTTAATGCTGCTTTGTTATGCGCTATTCATGGTGTTACTGTAGAAAATATTTTATTTGAAGATAGTGATGGTGCAAATATATTTTGTTCTTTTAACCCAACTCAAATATTTTTGCATTTAAAAAAAAATATTGTTATTGACCTGCTATGGAACGCAGGCCAATATAATAGTTATTATATTATTACGTAACAATTATTTTTTAAAATATCTTTAAAAAATATATTGAGATAATATTTTTTTTTCAATTGATTTTTTATATCATCACATAAAATAATACAAAAAATCAACAAATATTAATTTGAATTAAAGAAAAAAATAAAAAAATTTGAAATTTTTTTGAAAGCATTCTTGAAATATAAAAACAAACATGCTTTAATAAGACAATTTAACACAATCTCAAATAAAAAAAATTATCATCCAACTTTTATAAAATATAAAAAAATCTCATCAATTTCTCATTTATCGTATGTCAATTTTTTCTATATATGATCGTGTTTGCATCATTGAAAAAGAAGTGAGAACCAAGAAGCATAGTTATTAAATCTAGACTAGCCTAGCAGGGCAACCCGGTACCCAGTCAACTTGGTGGTTAGACCAGTTCAGGTAAGGTGAAAGACTGACATGATAAAAAACCTAGCAGAACCTGGTTGACTCGTGACCCGAGTGACCTGTTTTTTTTTATCAAATATATTTTTTCTCCTAGCTAGAGCCTCTTTTATATATATATATATATATATATATATTAGTTGGTTATTAACAATTTCAAAGTTTACTATATAATTACTAAAAGAATGTTTTATTTTTTTCAATGTAGGATAAAAACATTTTTAGTTTAAATACTTCAACTTAAAAAGATAATATAATATATTTTTTAGTTGGTTATTAACCCCTTTTTTTAAGAAAAGATGAAATTAAAAGAAAAAAGATCAAAGTGAAAAATAAGGATAAAATAGATAACAACTTTAAATTTCCTTTGAAAAGTTCATTTTGATCCCTCATCTTTTTTAGATGATTGGTAATCAATCTCTTTAGTTATCAGAAATCTAATTTTGATGCCTAACTTTATTTCCTTTATTTGTCAGTCCTTTTTTTTTAAGTAGAGAGAGTAGTCTAATTCTGGTGTAGAGAGAAAATCATCATTGATGTCGATTTTGACCACAAAAGTGGTTGATCTTGGTATTAAATGAGTTTCATTTAATGAGAGAAGTTTCAAATAGGTGTTTTTCCTTCTCCTTGCCTAAGAAGTAGATCTGTCATAGGAAGATTTTTTAGTTTAAGTTGATTTTAGGGTTTTGAGCAATTTTTTGGATCATCTAAGGCAATAAATAGGTTTATCAAAGTGTTTTAGAGTGTTTTTCTAGGTGTTTTTGAGTAAAAAATAGGTTGAAAATTATTTTTTAGGCACAAATACAGAAACCCTAATTTTTTTGTGACCCTTTAGTAGCCTGATTTTACAAAACACGAATAATGTGTTGTCTATTTTTTTTTTAAAAAAAAAAGATGAACGAGAGGGTGTCTGCTCCATCAAGAAATAAAAAACTATTAAACTAAGCATAGACTCATAAACTAGGCTGAGAGGCCCACGTACTAAGGCTTTTTTTAGAAGGGGCAAGCATGTTAAGCTTCTTCCTAGATTTTTTTTATATATTTCAGTAAAAAATAAATTTCATAAAAGAAAAATTAAATCCGGTTGAGTCCATGACTTAAGTTACAAGTTTGATAGTTAATCCACAAAATCTAGGTTGATCCAATATTTTATCATTTGAATATTTAAAAAAAAATGTAAGATTGAATTTTTTAAGCATTTGATTTATCTGGAATTTGTCTTCATGATGTATTTCTTTCTTTCTTTCCCTATGGGATTGATTTTTACATGATTGTCATAATATAGTTAGGTCATGAAATCCAAATTGATCAAATATATTATCGTTTTAACTTTTTTTTTTTAAAAAAAAAAGCAATGCTATTTTTTTAAGTATTTTGTTTATTTTGAATTAGCCTTATGATATGTGTTTTTTTTTAGTTTTTTAGAATTAATTGGTTTCTATTTCCTTTTATAGGGTTTTTTTTTATCATCTTGATTTTATTTTTTTAAATCCAAACCACATTATTGATCATTCAATTTATTAGGTTTAATAACATTGTCAAAGAAAATCCTACAATCTTTATATTCTTTTTATTTTTATAAAAAAATGCACCATATAGAAAATTATAGGTCAGTGAAGTAGTTTGACTTAAATGGGCACCACTACTGGCTAGTGGCCACAACAGCTCAAGTGGGACTTGACCTCCATATTTGGATTTAAGTGGACAACATATGTTTAATTTATAATATTAAACTTATATCAAGAAATGTTTTAGTCTTTTTATTTTTTAACAAATTGAAATGACTTAATTATAATTAGAGAAAAAATTTCTAGATGTAAGTTTAATTTTTTTTTATTTTAAGGGTAATCAAGTCATTTTACTGTAAAAAAACTAAAAATATCAAATTTTCCCTTTATAATTTGAAAATAATGATTGAATCATGATGAACAGACCATATTGCCCTTACTTATAGTTCAAAAGTTTTATAATTGAAGAAAAGATGTGTAATTGCACTATTACAATGAGTAGTAATATATGAGTAGGTGTATAATAACTTTATAATTGCATGTTTGTTTTGATATGTTTTTAACAAGTGAAGGTAATTTGGAGATTTAAGCCAGGTGAAAAATATTTATAGGGTTTATCCATTTAAGATTTGACCTTTCTAGTAATAATCAAATCCTATCATCTTTTAGATTAGATTTATTTTCTTATAAAATTAAACATTTCATAAAAACTATATTTTTTCAAAGTTTCTTTTCTTATAATTTATATGATTTTTAATTTTCTTACAATTTACTGACATTATAAACATGGCTGAGTGTATAAAGCAAAAGATAAAGAGTAGTAGAATCTTCATACCCACTAAAAACAAAGGCTTCGGAGGTAAGAAAAAGGATTTTGTTCATATCAAGGCAAGAAGAACCATTTCCAAAACTGCAGTCCTCTAAACCCTTCATCTTGAATTGCCAACATTAAGTTCAACTCATATTTTCTTGTAAAAAAAATTAAAACCCAAAGTAACCGAGTTCACAACCACTTTGAAAACCGACCAAGAAAAAATTATGAAATAGCCTAAGAAAAATTATCACTGCTATCATTCCCCTTTAGTGAGATGTACCAAGAACTACTAATAAGTAGCCCCAATACCACTCATGATATTGCAGCCACCTTATCCCAGTTGGTACAAACCAAAACTCATATATGGGTATCACACTAGCATTATAAAACATAATATTAACACATGTAATGCCTCTAAGAACAAGTTTCTATAATTAATCAAAGTTGGATGGATAATGTTTAAGAAGGCCTTAAATGTAAATATAAATACTCTACCTAATCATGTTATGGGTAGCAGACCCGTAAACACATTGGAGACTAAAAACATAAGGAGGTTAAAGGTGTCTTTGGATAGGGTTTAAGAAATGCTGATCAAAGTTGGATATAAGAAGGGTAGTTGCGAAGATAGGTTGATAAACCAGGATTTCTGTAAGTATTACAAAAAAAAAAAAGGCCATATGATTAACCAGTGTAAAGATTTCCATAATGAGGTGATACAAATGATGACTCGAGGATCTTTTAAAATTAAGGGGACAGTGGGTAGAGACATGCCCATAGTAGATGAATCTAATAGGAATAAAAAAGTTTTTCTAGTATAATTTACTACAAATAAGTTGCCCAAATTAATTTTGTTTAAACTTATGGTGGTATATAATAGAAACTACAACGTCCTACCACATAGTTATGAGTATTCCTTCCAAAGCTCATGGCCAACATCTATTTTTCAAGCAAAAGTTGAAGGCTTAACCCACAGCTGGAGGTGTTGTATCTCTAAAGAACTTAAGAAACAAAAGATAGGGGGAAATAGGTAGCTACCCTGTTAAAAGAAGTAAATAGGCATGTCACTGAGGAAGAGACATAAATTCATGAAGGTGATGAAACACAGTGAGTATAACATTGATTAGTACTTAAAAATACATTTTTATTTAGTTTTTATATTATCATATTGCCTTAAATTAGTATTAAATTTATTAACTTAAGCTTGTTTTATAATAACAAGTATGATAATAAAAAATAGCTTTAATTTATGGTAAATACTCATTTTAAATGCAGGTATATCTCACAATTTAAATAATTGATTGATATGATTAACTATTGAAAGTGAAAGTTTAAAAAAGAGATGTTGATTTAATTCAAACTGAAACACCATTCAATTATTAGGTCATATATGGAGCTATAGATCTTGTATTTTAATTTGGTTTATATGACTCGAAAGCTAAGACATAGGCCTAAAACATTCATGAAGAGTTTAAGACTCAATTCTACCGTTTTGGAGTCTAAATCTTAACATAAAAAAAGAAGTCTGAATCTATTTTGCAGCTCATACATTGTTTAATGTTCAGACCATATCTCGGGTTCTAGAAATGCAAATGAACTTATTCTTTTTTTGGTGAAAAGCTGATACAGATTTCTACAACTTTCTTTGCCAAATTATGATTATGAAAATGTCATTTCATCTAAAAAACAAATTCATACCTAAACCACGAAGTCCACTAAGTCATTAGTTGGTCACTAATTCAATAGTTAATTACTGAATAAATAGTTCTTTTAACCTATAAAAAGAGGTATTTTTCATACATTTAAGTATCTATGTTTTTAGATTAAGATTATTTTCTCATACATTTAAGCATCTATGTTTTTAGATTAAGATTATTTTCTTAATTTCTTTCTTTATAATGTTCAAGTTTTATTAATCTCCTGTTTATACTTTTCATTTTATTTACTATTCTTAGTTAATTTATATCTTAATTATGTTCTTATCTTATTTATTTATACTTTTTTTTTCATGTCTAGCTAAGTTAATATTGTCAAGGTGAAAATATTTTACTAATGGTTTTAGAATGGTTGTATAATATAAACTCAACATGAACTTCAATGTTTATATTTAAGAAAGTTTGTATTAATATGTCTTATCTTTTTATGTTACTAATTCTTAATACCTTGCTTGTTAAATGATTAATCTAGATTTGTGTTGTATAACACTTGGTACAATAAATGTTTGATCCTTCATAGTCCTCGGCTGACATCGTTGTTAAAAGAGGAACTTGATTTGTTGTTAACATAAGTTAGCATCATGAATTCCTGATAATATTTAAAAGTATGGTGTTACTAAAATAAGATAATAATATGATCATGTTAAGAATTTATAATAAACTATTAAGGATAAATTATTTGATTGAAACATTATTTGTGTGTGGTTTTCAATTGAGTAATAAAAATAGTTTATATTATACTTATTTTTCTAATATCATTAGTGTATCCTCTAACCTTAACAATTATTTTTATCATTATTTAATCTTCACATTAATCTCACATCTCAAAGTTCTATTTAATTCTTTGTTTTATTATATATATATATATATATATATATATATTATTTGCAATTTATATAATTGACTTCCATATCAATCGACCCCAATTTTGTCGGGTTATTTATTACTTTAACACTATTACACTTGGTATAAAATATCAACTCTTTGATCGTGTCAAGTTACACTTAGTATAAAATATCAACTCTTTGATCATGTCAAGCATCGTTGAGAAACTCAAGAAAACTCTTGCTAAAATATTGATGCTATCTTTGATTTTGAGTTCATAACAACATTGGAAGGCTCTACAGAAGGTGTTAAACGAGGCATATGGACCTCAAGATATCAACCAAGAAACCATGGAGCACCTGGTAGGTAAAATCCTCAAATTATATGCACTTCACCAAAGATGAGTTGGACCTTGATGGTACTCGACATAATAAACAATTATATATCATCACAGTACTATGCAAAGATATCCTGATATATAAGGTATTGATCAATAATGGTCTAATATTGAATGTGTTGTCAAGATACATGTTAAGCGAGATGTTCGTCGATGAATCACATATGAGGCCAAGTACTATGATGCCAAGGGCATATGACAACTCACCAAGACAAATAATTGGAACCTTAGAAATAGAGTTATATATAGAGGCAACAAGTGTTATTCGTGACATTACAAGTGATGAATATTCATCATTCCTATAATATGTTGTTAAGAAGACCTCGGATCCACATGGTTGGATCAGTATCTTTCTCATTACATCAATAATTGAAATACATAATGAATAAGATGTTGGTAATTGTTAATGCTAAATAAGCAGTTTTCATAATAAGAAATGTGGTTGTACCGCTCCTCGAGGCATAAGATTGTAAGGATATGAATATTCATGCTTTTAAAATCATGAATGTTAAGTGGGTTTCTAGGAACACGGTATTGAGAAGGCTAAAGATTTCAGAAGCAACAAGAATGATAGTTAATTGCTTGTTAAAACATGGCATTCCCTTCGAGCTGACACCATAATGACAAAATAATTTAATTTAATGAAACTAAAATATATTGAATAGAGACTTAGACTCGAATATAAGCTTAAGAAGGATGACTATAAGCGAGTTTCCAATATCAAGAAAAAAGCAAGGATGACAAAAATTAAAGGAAGAGAGCCAGAAAAAAAGAGTTAACAATCCCACCACCCTAAACAATATTCCAAAAACCTGCTCAAGTAATTAGATATGGCGATAGAGTGTTAAAGATAGTAAGCCTCCACATCAATGCTTTAGAATGTGAGAACAAGGAATAGATTAAGGAGATAAAGATCATAATGGAGAATGGGATATTGTCATAGTTGTTTGTTCACACCATCAATGAAATTCTTGTAAAAGCCTTTATGAAGAAGCTGGTCAATAGGGAAGTGTATCAAAATTGAAAAATAAAGCTTATTCCTATTATGTTCAAAAAGTAATTGTTTTGTTTGATTATGCTTACTAAGATGTCTTGTCCTGTTATATTTTGCTTCTTTTTTTTTTTTTTACCTTTTTATGGTCTTGTTTGCAATCTAGCTCATGATGCCATTATATTTTCTTTTGTCAATGAGCCTTTTATCTCAATGAGATTGTGCATTTCTTGTGTTCAAAATGTATCTTTGTTTCATTTTATTTTTTCATACAAATACACAATTACACGAGCATACCTTACAAATTCAAGAATTTTAAAAGTAAATCTTTTACCAATTCACAAACTCATTGCATTAAGAATAATTGGTCAAATTTTGATAACAGAATTATAATTATAATGGGTGATGAAGAATGGAAAGATAAGGGGATAAAAGAGTTTACCATATTAGTTAAAAAAATCTAAGAAATCTTAGAAACCTGCCAAGAAAGAACTAAAAGGATAAATTTGGATATCAAACAAGATAAAAAAGAATTGAAGATTGGTACTCTTATTATGAATTAGGAAATAGATGGTTTGATCTTGTTATCACAAGAATATAAGGATGTTTTTTCTTGGGTTTATGCAAACAATGCCCGGTTCGGATACTAACATCATGATACATTGAATTTCCTTGAAGAAAAGAAGCAAGCTGGTTAAATAAAAGACAAGACAAATGTGGTCGAATATGATACTCAAAGTAAAGGCTAAAATGTAGTAGCAACGGGATGTAAGATTCTTGGATGCAGTTTATTATCCTCAATGAGTGACTAATGTAGTTGTAGTTCTCAAGAAAGACAGTAGGATTAAGGTATGTGTAGATTATAAATATGAATAAGGGAAGCTCAAAGGAAGACTTTCATTTACCTTATATAGATATCTTAGTTGACAATGTCGTAAAAAGTATCATGTATTTATTCATAGATGGGTTTTTAAGATACAATCATATTATACTGGCAAAGAAAAACTAAGAGAAAACAACATTTGTCATGTTGTGGGGAATCTTCTAATACAAGATAATGTCATTTAGAATGAAGAATATTGGGAACACTTTTCAAAGGGTAATGATCACCTTAGTCCATAATATAATGCATTAAAAAGTGGATGTATACGTGAACGATGTACTTGCTAAATCAAGGAAAGAAAAATATCATTTGCAAGTTTTGAGAAAGTTGTTCGAAAGGTTATGAAAGTTTCAATTAAGATTGAATCACATAAAGTGTTCATTTGGAGTAAAAATAGAAAAAATATTAGGTTTCATAGTGAGCAGTCAGGAACAAAAGTTGACCAAGATAAAGTAAAGAAAATCCATGATATACCGACATTTAAGATAGAGAAAGAATTTAGAAGTTCCATATTTTTAGTGAAAAATCTATGTTACAAGATTGGTCTTACCGATAAAAACTCAATCTTGCACAAGTGTATAAAGACAAGCTATACAAATCAAGCTCAAGACAACATTTAAGAATAATGTTATTTCATATTATTAGTTATATACACGTGCGTGCCCACTCACACACACCTTCCAAGTAGAAAACATCTCTTGATTCTAAGATGATATTGTCACTTATTTCATTAACTTCTAACTTGGTTACTAAAATTATAAAACTAACACTTTTAAAATATTGAAATTGTGATATATAGGATGACATATTTTTTAAAAAAAAAATTGAAACAATGTGGATGACATATTTTTTTTAAAAAAAAATTGAAACAATGATATATTGACCAAGGTTAACCCCTGTTAACCTACAAAACCCTCGATTTGAGCCATGAGACTGTAATAACTTCATAAAACGCAAATCAAAACAAATTAAAAAGCTCAATTCTAATAAACCAAATATCAAAGGGTGAAAAAGAAAAAAAATATTCAATTTTAAAAAAAAACTCGTGATTCAAGTAAACTTTGATAAAAAAAAGTCAAATCTGCAACCTGAGCCATGAAAATAGAATTGCTCTATGAAAAAAAATTAAAAAAAAATACAAAAACTAACTCTTTATCAACCTATTATCAGAGTATGAAATTAAAAAAAATTTGATTTAATACAACAAATTTATAATGTAAATTGTAAGGCTAAAATAAATCTATTAAGAAAACTATGTTTTTTTATTATAAAAAATAAAATGATAAAAAAATATTATGCCATATTTAAAAAAAATTAATATAAATATTAAAAAAATAATTTTATTTATCCTCAACAAATAAAAAAAAAACACTAATCAAATATTTATGTAGAAAAAACTTTCGTAGGCATTTCAAATACCGACAAAATTATCTACAGAAACAACATACCGTGGATAAATTTCTCGTTAGAGATTCGCATTCCATCCACGCATTTGCGGGCGACTTCCACTTTCGATGGAATAACAACAGATTGCTCGCGCCAAAATATATATATATATATATATATACATACATACATATACCTCCCATCTTCATCAAGAAGTACAATGGTAACCTTGATTTCAAGTTTTGAGTTTAAAATTAATATTTTTCTTTTTGCTAGAAATATGCTAGTGATGTCTGTGTATTATTTTTTAGCGATGAAAATGAAGTTTTTTTCTAACCCGGGGCGCAACGTTTAACTACACTAATAAGCTAAATAGGAGATGTGTCCTCGGTTTTTTTATTTCTTTCTTTCTTTCTTTCTTTTTACCTCCCCATTACTTTTATTAACACCAAGGAAAGCAGAAATTCACAAAAACCAAGAGAGTGACGAACAGACCTCACATTTCAAACTCCAATGGATCATCAGTGGCATACATCCGAGTGTTAGTCTCATTTTCTGCAATCTTCAATTACAGAACAGCCACATTGTTGCAACACTAGAAAAATCAGTGGCATACATCCGAGTGTTGTTACAGTGGGGGGAAAAACGAATCTTGATTTCTCCAATAATCTAGAAAGTTTAGTAAGAATTATGATTCCAAGAAGAGGGATGAAAACTCACAATTTCTTGTGTCCAGCATTAAAACTATGCCAAAATCTTCACTTCATATCCCTGTCTACCAAAACTTGAGTTACTACTACATTTTACACTATACTCGAGCCCTCAGCGACGCCAGAGGCGGCCTTGCTGCCGTTGTTCTTGCATTCGCCTGTATCATCATTTAATTCAAATCAAAATGCCATACAAATAAGATTGTGCACGCTCAATTTAGATCTCACATTGGTATCTCAGCTTCTCAGCATAGAATTTCACACATTCATCAAAAATAAAATTAAACAGACAACAATGCAAAGTACCTCTGATAATCTTTAGAACGTTCAAGGAACTCTTTTCCTAAATCCTTTCTTTCATAAGATGCCAAAACTGTTCTGATGTCAGATGGACTATTGCGAGCAACATCTGTGTGAAAACCAAAATAGCAGGATGCATTTTATACAATGCTAAAATGAATAACAATTATGATGATGATCGAAATAAGGTAATAGCCTGGGGATTTACTCCAGGCGCAGAGTGTGAACTTCTATAAATGGAAGAACCCAAAGTATACAAGAGTCTCTGCACTTCATAAAATAAACCCAGTTTATTCAGTTTCAGCGAGGGTTATAATATTTTTGCCTCCGGCTGTAATACTTCAAGAAAAATGTTAATACATTGTATGCAATGAAATCCGAGAATATAACTGTTTCAATTCCACGAGGACAACAATCAAATGGACCATAACATGTGCTTGCAGAAAGGAAATTCAACTTACACTCAAGAAACGGAATAAGATCCAAAAGTGCTGTATCCAGAGGTACATCACCCGTTTCATCGATCTTGAATGGCTTAATCGGGACACAATTTTCTGGCTGAAGGCTATTTTCAAATGCATGACCACTCACATAGATGATTTTCCCTGGATCTCTATTAAGTTTTGAAAGATCCTGCAAACAATAACATACATTAAACACAGCTTTCCAATTCACAAAGGCACATGAAAAATAACACAAAAATTCATACACAGCAGTGAAATTGAGAATAGCAAAAGGCTTAGAAGGCATGCCAGAATTACCATATTTCATTAAAGGAAGCAAGCATTTTGAGAAGTAGCAGCACAGAAACTATACAAATTACAAAATGGTAGAAAAGCAGCTGATATGATCCATGGGGATCACGAAGCTTCACTTACCTTTCCAGACACCATTGATTTTGCAAAATCCACAATGATAGACAGCTTTTCACAAAATTTCAGCTAATGAATTGGACATGCTGAATGGAAGCCTCCACTGTGTCCAAATATCTGCCCTAACTCCAGTGGATTTCTGCTCTTATCCTGTAATTCCTAGACCACTTAACAGCATGTCATTGGTATATCTATATCATTTTCATTAAGACTCTATCCCAGAACCCAGCCCACCCATGAACTAGTGCCACGGACTAGAGCATCACTTCCTTTTCCCCCTTCTTTCTTCAAGGCTTCAGTTTATATCTAAACCTTATGAACCTAAGATAGAATTTCAAATTTTGATTCCAAATTCATCCTTAGGGTGTGGTTTTGGCATTGCAGTTCAAGATTGCAACAGCAGTTGCTAGGTGTGGTTAGCCCAAGCATCCTTAATTATAATTAGGCCAACAATTCTAAACCCCATGATCTGTATTTGCATTCCAAATCACCATTTCAAGCATTCTTTTAAAACATCCACAAACTTGCAGCTTCACATCTAGGATATGAAACTTTAATCAGCAACAACAACTAACATCCATGGCTTCGGAATCATTTAGACATGAGAGTTTCTGGTTTAGAGAAAGTTAAGCAGCATAGCAGTGAATTGTAACCAGCTAAACAAATCCATGTTACAAACTGTTTGGTAAAGATCAATTTTTACTGTAGCTCACAAATAAAGTATAATTGAAAGGACTTAGAAGCGATGCAAATTCTGTTTGTAAGAAACCTCTACATGTCACCCGCATCAAATTGATGAAGAACAATGCAGAACTAAGAAACACATGCCAAGGAAAATGGAATGACAAAAGTCACAAAACATGCTGACAAATAAAAATATATATTTTGAGAAATGAATTTGTAACATGATTACAGAATTTTATCAAACTGATTCAGTTTTGCAGATAAGCAACTGACAAAAGTCACAAAATATGCTGACAAAAAAAAAAAAAATTGAGATCATTTTGTAACATGATTACAGAATTTTATTATACTGATTCACTTTTGCAGATAAACAACTCCAATTCATTCAACTGAACGTTCTAAAGAATGGTCATGAACTCCAATATAGCAAAATTCATGAACTCTAGTATACCAAAATTAAATCTAATGCTTATACACAATTAAGCAAGCAAGAACATAACCAGAACCAAACAGTATTTCCAGATGGAGGACCTCTAATGCCATCACCAGGCCACAAGCAGAGAAGAAATTTTGACTTTCAAAAAGAGAGAAACAGTAAAGGAAACAGACAATCATGTACAAGCAGCAATTGCCAGAGTAAAAATGAGAACAATTGCAAAACCTGGAAAACATCATCATCCTTAAATGAAATGCATCTCAAAGATAACATAAACTACAAAAGGCATGTAAAAGAAAATATGACATACTCTATAATGCTTGCCATCCTGATACTTGGTAGCACTCCTTGATAGCCTGTACCTGATAAAGTGGTTTGTATCCAACCTTTCAACAACAGGATCGACATACTGCAGAAACCCAAAACAGAAAATTCATAATCACAGTGCAACATGGATTATAAAGATTATCCAAAATGGGAGAAAATGAATCTCCATTACCATACTTAGCTGATCCGAATACACCACAATTTCATAGAACCGTCCAAGGTGTTGCAAGAAATCATCTACTCCCGGTCGTTTGAATGTTCGCCAGCCCCTGTCACGCTTCACACAGAGGAACAGAGAATATTATCATTACAGTTTCACTGGATAAAAAGCTTACGTGCATATAAAAGTAAAAATTAGACTGCAAGCATGGATAATTTTCTACAGTGAACATACAGAGACCAGAATGGCGTAGGGAATGTCCCATCCTAAATTGTTTACTTACCAGAACAGAAATGTCAAATGACTGTAATATAATCATGCATACAAGATGTAAAGTTATTGAGCAAAATCTTAAGATATGTTTGACAATACATAATTCCAGCTGAGGCCTTACCTTCCAATCACTATAAATTATTGTCTCGTTAAGATCTAAAACGAGAGTAAAAACATGCTGCTCAGCAGGATGCAAA
Source organism: Populus euphratica (assembly GCF_000495115.2). NCBI lineage: Eukaryota > Viridiplantae > Streptophyta > Magnoliopsida > Malpighiales > Salicaceae > Populus > Populus euphratica. The sequence continues at coordinate 102,878 of NW_011500569.1, forward strand.
TCAGGAAGAAGTTTATCTGAGGTTGGTTCAGTAAAACCCTGCATAAAGCATATTGAGTTCATGGTTTATAAAGGAAAACATGAAGCCAAGATGTAAAGGAACACATATAACAATATTTGCACTCACTTTGACATGTTCTTCCAGTAGCTTCCTCAGATCCAAGTAAAGTTCCACCGCTTTAGCAGGAACTGGAATATCGTAGGCAGACAAATGAAATTAGTCCAAAGCAAATGATATCACTAGTGAGAGTATCTGCCACCTTGCATTAAAACAGGCATGAAAGAATCACTGAAACAGCCTGACAACATGCAAAAACCTAAGTACCAAAAAAGCAGCATTCTGTCCATGGCTAGTCCTGACTTGTTTATTTCAACATTCTAGAGGTATAGCATGTTTCAGCAATTAATTGGCATGTCTTAATAACACGAAAGGAAAAGAAAAAAAATCCAATAACAAGTAATTTAAGAGAATCCATCTTAAAATCTCAAATTACAGACCGGGGGAGGAAATTAAGAGCTTTTGATGAAAAACAATTTGGCAGAGAGAAGTGGAGTGTCATTAACACTTGATGGGGTGATTATAAAACCAACCTTTGGAAGTCAACAGAGCATTGAACTTAATACAATGGTAGCTAAAATCCTATTGAAGATGCAAAAAAAATCTTAGGACATGCAGATGAAAAGGGGGGCAAAAATAGACTGTTTATGTAATAATAATAATAACAAGAAGAAGAGAAACAATTGGAGGAAGGAGCAAACCTGTCATCACTGTGGAGTACAGCAAACCTTGATACTTCTGAGCAGAAAAATATCAAAATCTGTTTATTTCTCATTCCTTGGAAAAGGTAGGTGCAAACATAAAATCAACTCAACTATATGCCTACAAGCAAATTTAATACTAAGATACCTCAACATTGGAAGCGTCATTACTAGGAGTATAGTTTACTGATTCTCGCAATGTTTTCGTCTTCTCCTCCACTTCATGCAAACTGTAGGCTGAAACATCACCCAAAAACGTAGAATTGTATTTATTTTATTTTTTCCCGTATTCCCAAGTTCAAACACTCAAATATACATACTAGCAGGAGGGCTTTTAGTATATATAATTCAAAACAAACCGTAAGAAGCGTATCCAGCAAAAGCAGTGGCTCCAGTGAGAGCGCCAATAATTCCATACTTGAAAAAGTTCCATGCCTTATTCTCCCGAATCCCCGCAGCCTGCGCCGGAGCTGCCTCCGCCGCCTCCGCCGCCGCCGCAGATTGATCGGGTATAGTTGATTGAGAATAGATGATGGGTTTTTTATTTGAACAAAAGAATCTGCGATTAGGTTTATTGTTTCTTGATATGATTGATAAAATGCGAGATCGAACTACTGAGGAAGCCATATATAATTTTTATTTTTATTTTTTTTGCTTTTGTTTTTGGGTTCGCTGGGTTTAAATAGGGTTTAGTGTCTGCCTGGAATGTTGTAGAGAGACACAGTTGGGAAGGGGAAATAGGTGCTTGGCTGGTTGTTTCATTTCAAGTTTTTAGAGGATCTGTTTGGACGACGGTGTATCGTGCCACTACTCAGAATCTAGAATGTAGAGATTAGAAACTGCCCTGTTTGGTAACCGACTTTAGACTCGAGGAAGTGTTAACCTGTTTTTCAATTGTTTTTCTTTTTTTTTCAAAGTATTAATTTAATACTTTAGTTTTTAAATGTTTTTTAATACACTGATATTTAAAAAATAGAAAAAAATATTTTAATAAATTTTATTTAAATTTTTTTAATACACTGATATTAAAAAAATAGAAAAAAATATTTTAAAAAAATATTTTAATAAATTTTATTTAAAAAACATTTTATACTATATTAATAGACAGAGGTTATTATATAATGATGGATTTATCCATTACAATTTTTTCTATTTTTATTTTTATTTTTTTTATTATTCAATTGCCTGTTTTGAAAATATCATAAATAAGTTAGTGGGGATGGTACTTTCAATTTTCATTCCTTTTCTTATTTATTAATGTGAATTTTTAGCCTAGTTTATATTTATTTTAACTAATTTTATAGGTCTTTAACCATTATATGAGTCTTTAATAATTATTATATTAGTAATCACAAAATTCAAATCTAAAACTATATAAAAAAAATTTAATTTTAATTTTTTACCACTTAATATTTTTTATTTTAGATTTTAATAAAAAGTAGCATTCATTCAAATCTAAAACTATATAAAAAAAAATTTAAATTTAAATTTTTACCACTTAATATTTTTTATTTTAGATTTTAATAAAAAGTAGCATTCATAAGTAAAGGTTTTGTCTAACCTAATATTATTTTAACTATTTTTTTAATTGATATATGATTATTACAAACCTTTAACTTTTAATTAAATTTTACTCTACAAATAATATTTTCTAAAAAAAATTAATTATATAATTACTACTGCAACATTATATTGCAAACGTACAAAAAAATAATCTTTAGGTTCCTAGTGCTCTACTTTATAATTGAATCTTAATTTATGATTGTGAATGATGGATAATAATATAATTATAATTTAATGATTATTTTTTATGTCTGATTGTGCACGTGTGGTGTATGGCCCGACATAAAACAAAAGGAAGCACTTTTTCACTGCTGGCGCTTGTGTCTCCATCCTTGCTATCAATTTTCTTAAAACAGGAACAAGGTTCTCGGTGACCATGTGATCTTGACAATCTCTGTTTACGTAGAATAATTAAGATTATTAATTTAATTTATTTTCATAAATATTTTAAACTATATAATTAATTTAATTTTATAATTTACTCAAAAATAACAATTTGTCACATGAATACAGTGTTGCAGTGATTGTTCTTTTAGAATGAGGTTTTTATAATGACGAGTGAAAGTATTTTTTTTATTCAATAATATTTTAAAAATATTTTACATATAAAATTTATAATTAATTTTTGATATTTTTTGAAATATAAATCAAATTCTCATCATTTTAAAAAACTAGTTATTAAATCCATAAAATAAAAAGATTATTTTTGTGATTTTCAATATGCTAAATTATGCAAATATAATTTTTTTTTGAGAAATTTGGTTATATCCAAATTAAAATAAAAATTATATTTTTTAAAGAAAGATTTTTTGTTATTGTTTTTATGGAAGAAAAATAATTCATTTAATACCCAAAAAACATCTTGCATGTAGATCAAAATTGCTAATATTAAAATAAGAGAGAGTAGAAAAATATGGAGAACTTAAATTAATTGCAAAATGATTTTTCAAAAATCTTGAAAATTTATCAAAATTAGACTAAAGTCATGTTTGACAAAACATAAAAAAATACATTTTAATCAAGCTATTTTATCCACAATATCAACTCAAGATGAAATATTATTCATCAACTCAAAACCAAGCAACATAAAAAATCCACACAAATCTTATTAATTTCACAAACTTTGTTCAAATTACATACTAATTCAAACAAATCAATACAAACTCAAACATAATTCATATATCAATAATTAATGTTCAAAAAGCAATCACAATTCAAAAGGCAAACTCACAATTCACCATAAATATGCAAATCATTTAAAAAAATAAAAAACACATCAAAACTGATTAAAGTGTCTAACAAAGTCTAAAATTATACACAACAATAAATATTATCCTAAATTTCACAATATTTCAGCAATTTATCTAATAAAATAATTTAAGATTATGGATTGACTGTCTATAGCATTTGATGTGTCTAGAATAGACTGAAATTGAAAGTATGGGAATAATAGCAACGCCTAGATCCATGTGTTGTCATAGATTGAAGAGCAAGAATTGATGGAACTGAAGCGACTTTTACTCTTTTTCCCCTTGTGCTAGTGGTAAATGTCATTATTACCTGCAAAAGTATAAAATCACACTAGATAATTTTTTTTTTTTTATGATTTGTTCTTAGTTTCCCTTTTCTTCTTCTCCTCTGCAGATAGTTAATAAGTATGTTATGAGGAGGCTGGAAAGACTTGACTTTATATTAGAACAAGAGTTACTATTATTATTGGTGATGGATGTGGGGGCTACTAATGGATAATTGAAGAGGCCAATTAGAGATGAGGTTCTACTGGTGATGGTGATGAGGGAAATGGTTTTTGCTTGTGATGCCAGAGGAGAGGCAATCGGTGGTTTAGATGGGTTTGAGAATGAGAAGGGTTGTGCTTATTAGAGAGTGAAGGAGAATCAATTATTTGAGTGTTTTATTATTACTTTTTCATTCTCTTCGTAAGGGGTCATGGGTTCTTTGTTTTTTTAAAGAGAAGCATAAATTTATAGTGTGTTGTTGAATGTTTAGGAGGGGATAAAAAACATGTGTCTTTTTTATCACCGAGTGATGATTGAGTTGTTTTTTTGTAGAAAAAAGAATTGTAGTTTTTTTTTTTCTTATGGGAGGGAGGGTCTCCCTATTTAATTGGTTTATGGTCTGTAATTTTTAATAGCTCTTTTAAAACTCCTCACCTCTTTTTTATATGGTACAACCACCTATAAAATGAATTTGTTACTTTTCTTCCAATTGCTTAGTCCCCAAGCAAATATACTACCTAAGCAACCTAAAATCAATTTGGTCTCTCATTTTTCTCTTTTGCACTTTGGTCCCCTTCATCCATATTTTTTTATTTTTAATGTATCTTATTTTTTTGCATTTTGATATTTTTAAAAAAGACAACGTCAACGTCGACTCAATAAGAAAAAATGATCAATAATTTTAAAATGAGCATGATAAAAATTAAACACATTGAAAGCAATTTTTTAATTTTTAATTCTTTTGAAAACATATTGAAAATGGCAAAAAAAAAATGTAAATATGATAAAAATATATTTTTTTTGTTTTTTGTAGATTGTTTTCAAAAACATTAAGAAAATGAGGGTAAAAAATCAAGTGATTACAATTACTTTTCTTTTTACAATATTTACAGTAACATGTTTATGGTCTCTGATTTATTCAAATTACATACTAATTCAAACAAATCAATACAAACTCAAACATAATTCATATATCAATAATTAATGTTCAAAAAGCAATCACAATCCAAAAGGCAAACTCACAATTCACCATAAATATGCAAATCATTTAAAAAAATAAAAAACACATCAAAACTGATTAAAGTGACTAACAAAGTCTAAAATTATACAACAATAAATATTATCCTAAATTTCACAATATTTCAGCAATTTGTCTAATAAAATAATTTAAGATTATGGATTGACTGTCTATAGCATTTGATGTGTCTAGAATAGACTGAAATTGACATTGAAAGTATGGGAATAGTAGCAACGCCTAGATCCATGTGTTGTCATCGATTGAAGAGCAAGAATTGATGGAACTGAAGCGACTTTTACTCTTCTTCCCCTTATGCTAGTGGTAAATGTCATTATTACCTACAAAAGTATAAAATCACACTAGATAATTTTTTTTTTTTATGATTTGTTTTTAGTTTCCCTTTTCTTCTTCTCCTCTGCAGACAGTTAATAAGTCTATTATGAGGAGGCTGGAAAGACTTGACTTTAGATTAGAACAAGAGTTACTATTATTATTGGTGATGGACGTGGGGGCTACTAATGGATAATTGAAGAGGCCAATTAGAGATGAGGTTCTGCTGGTGATGGTGATGAGGGAAATGGTTTTTGCTTGTGATGCCAGAGGAGAGGCAATCGGTGGTTTAGATGGGTTTGAGAATGAGAAGGGTTGTGCTTATTAGAGAGTGAAGGAGAATCAATTATTTGAGTGTTTTATTATTACTTTTTCATTCTCTTCATAAGGGGTCATGGGTTCTTTGTTTTTTTAAAGAGAAGCATAAATTTATAGTGTGTTGTTGAATGTTTAGGAGGGGATAAAGAACAGGTGTCTTTTTTTATCATCGAGTGATGATTGAGTTGTTTTTTTGTAGGAAAAAGAAGTGTAATTTTTTTTTTCTTATGGGAGGGAGGGTCTCCCTATTTAATTGGTTTATGGTCTGTAATTTTTAATAGCTCTTTTAAAACTCCTCACCTCTTTTTTATATGGTACAACCATCTATTTATAGGTAAAATGAATTTGTTACTTTTCTTCAAATTGCTTAGTCCCCAAGCAAATATACTACCTAAGCAACCTAAAATCAATTCGGTCTCTCATTTTTCTCTTTTGCACTTTGGTCCCCTTCATCCATATTTTTTTATTTTTAATGTATCTTATTTTTTTGCATTTTGATATTTTTAAAAAAGACAACGTCAACGTCGACTCAATAAGAAAAAATGATCAATAATTTTAAAATGAGCATGATAAAAATTAAACACATTGAAAGCAATTTTTTAATTTTTAATTCTTTTGAAAACATATTGAAAATGGCAAAAAAAAATGTAAATATGATAAAAATATATTTTTTTTTGTTTTTTGTAGATTTTTTTCAAAAACATTAAGAAAATGAGGGTAAAAAATCAAGTGATTACAATTACTTTTCTTTTTACAATATTTACAGTAACATGTTTATGGTCTCTGATTGGATTTTTAATTTTCAAATAGAATTTAATTTCTAAAAAATATGTACAGGCAAATCAGATTTGCGATAAGTAATTACTCTTGAAATTGATATTAACAACAATATTTCAGAACTACACTAGCCCTAGTTTTTGCAAAACCTCAAGTGACTCCTCGACTCTTAACCTTCTTCAACTTCGCCGACGGGCTTTGACAATTCCATTGCATGAGAAATCCGGCAAAAAGTGTATGGTCAAGCACTTTGCCGGCCGATGACATCTCCATAGTTTGTTACTGTTGTACATGCAATTATATGGTACAAAGGTAGGGCTAGTATTATGCAAGCCTTGAAATCTTGAAGTCATGCACATGCAATTATATGGTATGATTCATGCCAAGTTCACTCGTTTAAAAATATCTTTACATCTTCCAAAGGTACAAAACAACAAAAGGGCATCAATAACAATTTGTCACATGAATACAGTGTTGCAGTGATTGTTCTTTTAGAATGAGGTTTTTATAATGACGAGTGAAAGTATTTTTTTTATTCAATAATATTTTAAAAATATTTTACATATAAAATTTATAATTAATTTTTGATATTTTTTGAAATATAAATCAAATTCTCATCATTTTAAAAAACTAGTTATTAAATCCATAAAATAAAAAGATTATTTTTTTGATTTTCAATATGCTAAATTATGCAAATATAATTTTTTTTTTTTGAGAAATTTGGTTATATCCAAATTAAAATAAAAATTACATTTTTTAAAGAAAGATTTTTTGTTATTGTTTTTATGGAAGAAAAATAATTCATTTAATACCCAAAAAACATCTTGCATGTAGATCAGAATTGCGAATATTAAAATAAGAGAGAGTAGAAAAATATGGAGAACTTAAATTAATTGCAAAATGATTTTTCAAAAATCTTGAAAATTTATCAAAATTAGACTAAAGTCATGTTTGACAAAACATAAAAAAATACATTTTAATCAAGCTATTTTATCCACAATATCAACTCAAGATGAAATATTATTCATCAACTCAAAACCAAGCAACATAAAAAATCCACACAAATCTTATTAATTTCACAAACTTTGTTCAAATTACATACTAATTCAAACAAATCAATACAAACTCAAACATAATTCATATATCAATAATTAATGTTCAAAAAGCAATCACAATTCAAAAGGCAAACTCACAATTCACCATAAATATGCAAATCATTTAAAAAAATAAAAAACACATCAAAACTGATTAAAGTGACTAACAAAGTCTAAAATTATACAACAATAAATATTATCCTAAATTTCACAATATTTCAGCAATTTATCTAATAAAATAATTTAAGATTATGGATTGACTGTCTATAGCATTTGATGTGTCTAGAATAGACTGAAATTGAAAGTATGGGAATAAGTTGATGTGTCTAGAATAGACTGAAATTGACATTGAAAGTATGGGAATAGTAGCAACGCCTAGATCCATGTGTTGTCATAGATTGAAGAGCAAGAATTGATGGAACTGAAGCGACTTTTACTCTTTTTCCCCTTGTGCTAGTGGTAAATGTCATTATTACCTGCAAAAGTATAAAATCACACTAGATAATTTTTTTTTTTTTATGATTTGTTCTTAGTTTCCCTTTTCTTCTTCTCCTCTGCAGATAGTTAATAAGTATGTTATGAGGAGGCTGGAAAGACTTGACTTTATATTAGAACAAGAGTTACTATTATTATTGGTGATGGACGTGGGGGCTACTAATGGATAATTGAAGAGGCCAATTAGAGATGAGGTTCTACTGGTGATGGTGATGAGGGAAATGGTTTTTGCTTGTGATGCCAGAGGAGAGGCAATCGGTGGTTTAGATGGGTTTGAGAATGAGAAGGGTTGTGCTTATTAGAGAGTGAAGGAGAATCAATTATTTGAGTGTTTTATTATTACTTTTTCATTCTCTTCATAAGGGGTCATGGGTTCTTTGTTTTTTTAAAGAGAAGCATAAATTTATAGTGTGTTGTTGAATGTTTAGGAGGGGATAAAAAACATGTGTCTTTTTTATCACCGAGTGATGATTGAGTTGTTTTTTTGTAGAAAAAAGAATTGTAGTTTTTTTTTTTCTTATGGGAGGGAGGGTCTCCCTATTTAATTGGTTTATGGTCTGTAATTTTTAATAGCTCTTTTAAAACTCCTCACCTCTTTTTTATATGGTACAACCATCTATTTATAGGTAAAATGAATTTGTTACTTTTCTTCAAATTGCTTAGTCCCCAAGCAAATATACTACCTAAGCAACCTAAAATCAATTCGGTCTCTCATTTTTCTCTTTTGCACTTTGGTCCCCTTCATCCATATTTTTTTATTTTTAATGTATCTTATTTTTTTGCATTTTGATATTTTTAAAAAAGACAACGTCAACGTCGACTCAATAAGAAAAAATGATCAATAATTTTAAAATGAGCATGATAAAAATTAAACACATTGAAAGCAATTTTTTAATTTTTAATTCTTTTGAAAACATATTGAAAATGGCAAAAAAAAATGTAAATATGATAAAAATATATTTTTTTTTGTTTTTTGTAGATTTTTTTCAAAAACATTAAGAAAATGAGGGTAAAAAATCAAGTGATTACAATTACTTTTCTTTTTACAATATTTACAGTAACATGTTTATGGTCTCTGATTGGGTGACCTACTCGTGACTTATGTCTAGGTAGTCTGCATGTGGCCTCTGATTAGGTGGTTTGCAAATGGCTTGTGTTCGCGTAATGCCTATAATATAAAAAATATCTAGAATTTTTTGCAAGTGGTCTCTATTGGGGCGACCAACCCATGATTTGTGATCGGGTAACTTAACACCTAATATGACCCAAGTTACTAAGCTCATAGGGGTGTCTTAACACCTAATGCCCTAAGACCAACTGGTCTGAGAGTCATTAGCTGAAAGCTCGTTACATGGGTTAAAGATGCATGGTGTTTTTAAATTATGTGTATATATTTTTTTTAAAAAAAAA
>NW_011500569.1:115616-123003 GCF_000495115.2 Populus euphratica
CACTTTGAAGTACTAATCAGGTAACTTGCTAGAGTCTCCGATCGGGTGACCTATCTATGGCTTGTGTTCAAATAATTTGTCTATGGTATGAAAAATATCTAGGATTTTTCACTACTAGTCTTTGTTTTGGCAACTAGCTAATGGTTTGTGATTGAGTAACCTGCTTATGGTCTCTAATCGGATGGCCTCCCTTGTAGCTTGTGTTTGGGTAACCTACTTAAGGTTTGAAAAATATCTAGGATTTCTTATAAGTGGTGGATGATGATGTCTTGTATTTTTCACTTAAATAACTTACCTTCCTTTTTTGAGGTGGACCATCTTCTGGTTCTTCTTTCGATTATTCATACTGAACTTCTTGTCATCCGGTAAAGCCTTGTTGGTCTTAGAACCTTACTAGGTTTTTATTTGTTGAGGCCTTGTTGGGCTCATATCCTTGCTGGATTTCTAATCAACAGGAGTTTTTTTAAGCTTAGAACCTTGTTGGGTCTTAATTTGTAGGAGTTTTGCTAGAGTATTTATTTAAAACATTGTTGGGTTTTCAATCAATTGGAAGTTTTATTGGGCTCAAAACTTGCTAGATCCTAAGTTACTAGAGTCTTGTTGGACTCTTTATTTATTAAAACCTTGTTGGGCTTTTAATGACTAAAGCCTTGTCGGGCTTAGAACCTTGCTCGGTTTAAATTTTTAAGAGTCTTATTGGAATTTTTCTTTATTAAAACCTTGCTGGGTTTTTAATCAATGAGAGTTTTGTTGAGTTTAGAACCTTGTCGAGTCCTAATTTACAAAAGTCTATCTCTTTAAACCTTGCTTGGTTTAGGATTATCTTAACCCTTACTAGGCTTTAAAACTTTATTGGATTTATTCTTTGTTGAAGCCTTGCTAGGCTTTGAAAATCAAATCGAGCCTTGTTAAGCTAACCTTGTTAGGCTCCTGTTTATTGGAATCTTGCTAGATCTCATTGAGGATTATTTCTAATGCGTTTCCTATACAAAATTTTGTACAATGCTTTTAAATGTTGTACGCGTATCTTTACCTGATTTGAAATATAAGCTTTCTTTTTTCTTGTCATCTTTTTATTGCTTCATGGATAAGGCTTGCAATTTCTAGTTGAATTCTTTTGGTCTTTTGGCTCTTCAGCCCAAATGGGTCTTACTTATGTGATCAATGTGTTTGATTGTCTTTTTGTTACATATCATAGACCTTTAGACAATAAATGAAGCTCTACTCGGTTAACCATTATTTGAAAAGTGACAAATTCTCTTAAACATGATGTTACCCCCTAGTTGAATGAGGAACCTTAATTTGTAGCATTTTTGCACCATGGTCCACTTTTTCTATTTTGATGGAGAAATAACACTCAAATATTCTCACTTATTTGAAGGAGTTTATCAAATCATCTATTATCAATGATTGTTGCATATTGCCTTTAGATAATGCATTCATATGATAAAAAATTTCATGTATCATAACCATCCTGCAAAGGGGTAAACAAGATTTTTTGCCATAAAAATACCTCTCAAGTAAAGCATTACTTTCAACTGCTGCTAAAGTTCATGAAATAGTCTATTTTCTTTTAGCAAAGTTGCCTTCATCTAATCTAATTGTGTTAGTTCTTTTAGTTATCATTAAAATGCACTTGTCATTATCAAATATATTTTGTTGAATCATCATTGGATTATTGTTGTTATAATGATTTATATGCCCTCTAACTAATCTGAATATTATTTGTTATCCCTTTTAGGATCCACCACATTGTCTCTCGGCTGCTCAACTTTTCAAGGATGACTTATAAGAAGTCTTAATGTCATTTCTATCAAGATCTTTGCAAACACGATTAATGATTTTTTTTTTTTGAAAATTTCTTTCTTGTTTTAGAATCATCTTGTAAATTTCGTAGATCATATCTATTAAAGTTTAATTGTTATGAAATCATGATATGTAAATTTGAAAGTGTTTCTTTGATTATAACCCCAAAACATATCATTCAACACTACGATGTATCTTTTATGCATATTTTAGTTGACGATTAACAGGGTAAAGTTCGAGAGGAAGTGTTAGCTCAAAATTGACATATCTATAGCTCAAATGAATTTTTATGTTTTCAAAGACAAAAATTTATCAAATGTAAGCTTAAAATCAAATTGTTTTAAATTTCTTACATTTCTCAGAGGGTTTAATCTTTAGGAAAAAGGTTAATTTGATCTTGTATCTTGACAAGATTTGAATTGATGAAGGTACAACGTTAGCTTAAAATTGGGTTACCATAGCTCAAATGAATTTTTACATTTTTTAAGATAAAAACTTATCTGATGCAAGTTTAAAACAAAATTGTTTTGGATTTCTTATAATTCTCAAGGGATTTAATCTTTAGAAAAAAAGGATAAATTGATCTTTTATGCTGGCAAGATTGGAATTAATAAAGGTATATAATGAGGTGATCCTTTTTTTTTTATAGACTTTAAAGTAAGAGGCTCAAATAAGAACTCAAGGTTTTGTTTGAAAAAAATTCTCTTTTTTAGCATTTATTTTGTTAGCATGAATAATAACATGTAATTTTGTTCACAATGTCATGATTATGGAAAATTTCTTTTTGCCTTTAGAGAACATCATTTATCAATTCAATTTGCTTGCTTGCTTGATTGGAATAGGGTTTTAAAAATCATATAATGCAGGCTATGACTGCTAGCTATGAAAGGAAATGATTTATAGGTTGAAAGAGTGTTTCAAGGTTCTAAAGATTTAGAAGCACTACTATAATGTCTTTCTTTTTCTTATCGTGTTTTTTATTTATCTTTTATTTATTGCTTTGGTAAGGCATCTTCATTTTATTTTGAACTTGACTTGATCATTGTTTGTTTTTTTTTTTCCTTTTGGGTATACCCCTTACTTGACTTGATCATTGTTTGTTTTTTTTCCTCTTGGGTATACCCCCAACTATTTAGAATTCTCGGGCTCATAGGCTTTTTCATGACCTCTTTTTATCCTTTAATCTTTAAATTATGTTTGCCCTCTTATGTGGGTGTGATCTTAATTGGGATTAACTCTTCATCTTTGAAATTTTCATTTGCCCTTTAGTGTGGGGTGCAAACCTCGTTAAGGGTTTTATAAAGAAAAACTTATTTAGGCTCAAATGAAGACCACAAATAATATTTTTTAGAACTTGAAGGAATAACAAAGATAGGTTTTCATCATTTCAAGTGCAAATAGTTAGAACCGATAAGTTTATCCTCATCCTGTGTGATGATTTGAAACATTTACATAAGACTTTAATTTTTTATGAATCAATGATTATCAAACAAACTACATATGATTATGCATAAAACTAAAATATGGCCTAGGAAACATGAGATGTGAGTTTTTTTATTTTTCATGTCTCAATTCAAAATTCTTTGGTCACCTTAAAATAAAAATTGCTTAAATGATTTGTTAGTCATGACACGACTAAAAGATTGATGTCTTCTCCCAAGTGTAGGAGTGTCGAAGTAATAAATAACCCGGCAAGACCGGGGTCGAACCACATGGAGGTTAATTGTATAAATTACAGATAATAATAATACAACAATAACAACAACAACAACCACAACAACAACAACAATAATAATAGTAATAACAATACTAATAATTACAATAATAATAACAACAATAACAATAATAAAAATAATAATAACAATAACAACAACAATAATAATAGTAATAATAATAATAAAGAAAAAGAAGGAGAAGAAGAAGAAAAAAATGAGAACTTTGAGATGAAATATTAATGTAAGGATTAAACAATGATAATAACAAATGTTAAGGTTAGAGGTTCCACTAATGGTATGTCAAACAAGTATAGTATAAACTCTTATTATTCAATTGAAAACCACACATAAAGGAGGTTCCAATTAGATTATAGATTGTTAACATGATTACATTAGTCATCTTATTCGATTAATGCTAATACTTTCATCTTGACATAATAAACTTAGCTAGACATAATGAAAGAAAGAAAAATAAATAAACAAAATAAGAACATAAATAAGATAAGAGTCAACTAAGTAAAGGAAAGCAAATGAAAGGCATAAACTTGATATTAATGAAAGCAAAGTATAAACATTACAAAAAATACAAAGAGAGAAAGCAAGAGCATAATCTTGATCTGGAAACCAAGATGCCTAAATGCATGGCAAATGCCTCCTTTTATAGGCCAAAATTGGGAACTATTGATTTGATGACTAATTGATAAGTAAGTGGCCAACTCTTGACTTAACGACAATTCTCATCTTCTCTTATCTGCCCAAAATGTCATTGATAATGTCAAAATTGGAACCACTTGAAAATATGAAAGTTATAGAAAATTGTCTCAGTATTCTTGTGTAAAAACGTCAGCTCATTTAGACTTCTAGAACTCCAGATATGGGCCAAATACTGAACAGTGCTCGGGTTGGAGGACAGATTCGGGCTTCTTTGTTGTTGCTAAAATTTGAACTTGAAAATGACCTTTTTAGATCTTGGGCTCCATATAAAAGTTGTAGGCCTATGTCTTACCTTTCTATCCATATAAAGTAGACCTAAATCTGAGATCTAGAGCTCCAAATATGACTAAATTACCGAATAGTGTTTTGGTTTGGATTGCATCGACATCTCTTTTCGAAGTTTGGCCATCTTTTTATCCTTTTAATTTAAGTTCTTAAATTCATCAATCAATCCTTTTATTTATGTAATAGGCCTGCATTTAAAATGAACATTTACCATAAATTAAAGGTATCTTATATTATTAGATATATTATTATAAAACATGCTTTAATTAAGGAGTTATTGATACTTTGAGTGCAAAATGATGATACAAAACCTTGATAAAAATGCACTTTTAAGTACTAATCACACCCCATAACCAGCTTATTACTAGTCTTTAGTAATCAAAGCGTTAAAATAGAAAATCAATTTGCAAATTCCACAAAGCAAGATATTCATCATTCAACTTCCATTAATCTATCCAGATAAACAAACTCTCATTAAATTTATATATCTGCTCAATACCTCTTAACAATATTAATAAACCTTTCTTTTGTCCTCAATATATCAACACATAATTATAGGGCTTTTCTTAGAAGAAAACAAAATTTTTATTCTAATGTTTAAGGTTAACTTCCTTGGGTTGGGATTATTATTTTTGTCTTTTTTTTTCTTTCTTCTTTTTTTTATAAAAAAATCCATATACATATAATTTAAAAACATCATGCATCTTTAACCCATGTAACGAGCTTTCAGCTAATGACTCCCAGACCAGTTGGTCTTAGGACATTAGGTGTTAAGACACCCCTACGAGCTTAGTAACTCGGGTCGCGGATACTGATATGTAGATAGTGCAATGTTTGATTCCCTTAAGCTTTTCTCCTCAACCCATGTAACAAGCATTGGGCCAATAGCTCCCAAGTCAGTTGAGTTTAGGGTATTAGGTGTTAAAACACCCCTTCAGGCTTAATTGCTTAGGTTAGGGAAGCTACGAAACCAAACTTATCTACATTTTTATTATTATCATTTTCTTTTCTTTTTTTTTATTTTGTTTAATTATATACAATCCCTTTCCCTTAGTTGTTACCTTTAACAAAAGAACATAAATAATGTAATAATCCAATATGCAACCCACAATCATATGTTAAAGTGTGTGTGTGTAAATTAAGGTTTAAGAATACATGTTAAATAAGTATATGAGCAGAATTAAGTGGTAACAATACGAGAGTTTGTAAACCTGAATATTTCAGGAAGTATTATAATAAACCTTGTTAAGAATGATTACTAAGATGCGTCTCAAGAGTCACTTTAACAAAAGAACTCCTTTACTCTGCCATCCTAGTAACAACAATTATGCACATGCTTTATGAAATGAAAAACAATTTTTTTTTATCAACTACTACCCTCTCCCCCCAACCAAAACGAGATATTGTCCTCAATGTTCTAAGGTAGAAAGATAGAGTATAGAAGATATCACCTGAAATAACGAACACTGACAAACCTGAAACACACTGAAACAAATATAAGAAACAACAAAACACAATAATAAAACCAAGCATGTGTATGTACAGGTAGTTGTGATTGTGGCTCACATCTTCCCTTGGTTTTACGTCTAAGAACGGCTTAAACGCCCTCTATGGGTCGGGGATAGGCTTCCCATCCAGTTTTCTTAAAAACTGGCAAACAAGGTCTTTTTTAGTCAGATTCCCAAGACTAAGTCAAGTATGTTCTTTATGAAAATGGGTTCATAAGTCATGAATTACACGATGCTTATCTCGACTATGATGAGACTTAAGAGTCAATAGAAGATTATATAAAGAATCTCTATGTTTTGAAATAAATCCCACCTTTTGACAATTTTCACAGTTTTTGTGGAATGCATCTGACTCGAATATGATGGGCCAGTAAATTTCACTTTGTAAGATTTCTACAATCCTCTTTTTTGATGAGAAATGATCCCCACATGCCTTAGAGTAAGAAAATTTAATGAAATTACTTACCTCATTGTCGAGAATGCATTTTTGAAATATTTGATCAAGACAATAATTGAATAAGTAAGGGTCATCCCAATAAAAATTTTGCTCGTTGCTCAAAAATTTTCTTTTGTCTTCAATACTCCAATGAGTTGGCAAAAATCCTGAAGCAAGAAAATTGATATTTTTAGCAAACCAAGGCATTGAATTAAGAGAAAGTAGAGATTCATCAGGAAAGTAATCATCGATTGGTGTGATGTCGGGTGTCGAATCTATTGTCACTTTTGATAAAAGATTCGCATTAACCTTTTCGATGCCTTTTTCATCCTCGATTTCTTCCTGATTGGTCATGGCATGAGAAAATGGAAGTGCTGGCGGAGAATCAGTCGTTTCTTTGTAATTTTCAGATTCAACCCCTTCCTTTCCCTTAGAAATTGACTCATCATCTTTCTCATAAGGTTCAAGAGAGGGTTTTTCAATAACCTTACCACTGCGTAGAGTAATGACTAATTTGACTTGATCCATGTGTTGGCTTCTGGAACTACTTGCATTTGCATTGTATTGCCCCTTAGGATTTTGTTGTGGTTGAGATGAAAACTTACCTTTCTCTTGGAAACTGAGAGCAGATGTGAATTTTGCAAGAGTATCTTTAAAATCTGTTATGCTTTGAGCAAGTTGAGTGTTGATTGTCTCTTGCTTTTCAATGAATGCATACAAAGTTTCCTCAAAATTTCTTGTAGGAGGTGGAGCATAAGGAGGTGCATATCCATGATAATTTTGGAAATTATGGTGTGCTTGAAACTGTGGTTGTGAAGTTTGTGCATTGTTACTCTTCCAACTAAAATTTGGGTGATTTCTCCAACCAGGATTGTATGTTTGGGAGTATGGGTTGTGGTTGGGCCTTTGGAAAGTGTTTAAAG
>NW_011506729.1:0-1861 GCF_000495115.2 Populus euphratica
AAATAATTTTTTTCAAATGTAAAAGTAGATATTCATGTGATATCAACATTTCATACAAAAAAAATCTAAGAATTTAATAAAAAAAAAACGTGCTATGGGAGTAATGATCTAAAAAACAAACAAAAACAAAACATAATGAATCAAGCATCCCATACTTACTTTCACACATTTAATTTAATTTAATTAAACAATAAAATTCTTTTTAAAGAAGCAGATTCAACAAGGATAGAAAAAAAAATTGAGTTAACCCTTGTTGCTTTCAAAACCACAAGAATTTTCATAGTTAGTAGATAAAATTAAAAAGAGAAAGATTAAAAAAAAAATCCAAGCAAACTCGGGAGAATTTTTTAAACTCGGATTAATCTTTTAAATTCATAACTCGTTAAATTATAGGCCAAAATTAAACTGAATGGCCCAACACATGTCAATTTAAAATGCCAGATGATGAAATAAATAAATTTAATTTAATTTAAAAATAAAATTCCTTCTGAAAAAGTTAAATTTAACAAATAAAAAAAAGCTTAATTAATTTTTAGCCTAGACTTCCATACCAAGCAAACCCGAGTGAATTTTGTAAACTCGAGTTAAACTTTCAAACTTGTCATCCGTTCAATTCTTAACCTAGACTCAACATGGGAGCTTAACACCTAAAAAATTAAATGTTGGAGGATACAATCAATTAATTGAATTCAATTTAAAAATAAAATTTCTTTGTAAAAGCTAAATTTAACAAGAATATATATAAAAAAACCTAAAGCAACCTATGTTATTTTCAAAAGGACTAAAAAATGTCATAGAAAGTGACCTAAAAAATAAAAAATGCTAAAGGATGGAAAAAAAAACTTAAAAAACCAAGGAATCCAATGTCAACTTTATAAATCAGGATTAATATTTGAAACTCACAAATCATTAAATTCTAGATCCAAACTCAACTAAAAAGCTAAACATCCGGCTAATTAAATGTTGAAGGATGAACATAATAAAAAGATCAATCTAAAAAAGTTTTGCAAGGTCAAGAAATATAATAATTAAAAAAGAGATTAGATTTGACAAGAAAAAAAAAAACTAAAGAATGATGATTTTAAAAAAATAAATTCAAAAACCATCTAAAATGAAAAAAAGAAATCAAAAGAATAGAAACGAAACGTGATTGATAAAAATATTTATCAATGATGAAATTGAAAAAAATTCTTAATTTTATAAATTATTCTAAATAAAAAAAGTGCAATAAAAAGAACAAGGATGAAATTGAAAAAAAAACCTTTGATTTCATAAATTATTCTAAATTTTAAAAATTGCAATAAAAAGAATAAGGATAAAATTTTAAATACAACAAACCTTAGGGTTTGATTTAATTTTTTCAAAATTAGCACAGAAATCAAGTAGAAAAAAGAGAGAAAAAACAAAAATTTACATGTGTCACCTCAACATCATCGAGTTATACTTGCCATTTATTTGTAGAGGGGATGCCGAGAGGCTTTACATGCTATCCTAGTATCATGGTTTTGACAGTCAGATTGCGCTGCTTGCATGGTTGAAAAGCAACGACCACTCTTTATGTATTTTTTGATTTTTTTAAATTTTTTTTACCAAACTACTCCATTACCTCTAATGATACTCAATAATTACAAAATCTCCATATTTATATGACAAGAGAACCCTGAGTCACATATAATTTTTTTTAATTTTCATGAGCAATGAATTAACTTATTTTATTAAAAATTAATTCAAAGACTATAAAGCCCATTGATTCAAGTTGGTTTTTTTCTTTTAACGGTAATTAAATAATTATATTATTAAAAAAAATATAAAACTATCATCTAACCTTTTTCTTTCTAATAATGACTAATATGTCTCATAA
>NW_011506731.1:0-1861 GCF_000495115.2 Populus euphratica
AACACTTATATTTTACCCAAAAAAAAGAGAAAGCAAGGGGAAGGATAAGAAAAAAAACCCACCAGGGCCATACCATATGTCCATAATCCACCGTGAAGATCTTGGCGAGCCTCTCCTTGCACCATTGTAGATAGCAGTGTTTGTCCACCAGAAGAGCCTGCAACAGCCGCTTGAAGTGCGTGAGCTCCTCCTACTCGATGATGTATACCTAGCACGCGTCAACAACTACTCTGTTTTTCATTTTAGCTTATCAAAATATTGCTTACCCAACAGAATATCAACAAAAACACTGTGATTCATACTGGGCTCTTTTCATATTTTTTAATCGGAACATGTAAACATGCATGTAAATGCTCATAGCATACCATATAACAATTCAATCTGACCGTGAAAGCAAATTAATATATATATATCCCAGAATTTATAAGGCATCTAACAATCCGTTCAAGCAGAAACGGGGGTGTTGACATTTTCTAACGGTGAGACGAGGAGGGACCTCGAAAGTGCAAGAGATGAACCCGGGTTCAATCCGGTCGACTTGGATTCCTCCAACAGAAAAATCTTCACAGAAGCTGCGTTCAATCCATTGTCAGTGAGGATGAATCTTGATTCTGGACTTCTGGACACGCTCTCTTATTCTTCTTCGCTCAGTGTCAAAAACTCCTTCGCCTTCGCCTTCGCCTTCTGGTCTTAATCTTCTCCACTCTCGCTGTAGCGACGCTGCTCCCTGGCCGGTCGTCATTTCCTGTCCCGGGGACCCTTTTTAACTGCAGGAGTGTTTGGGCGCGCCGTCGTTCTCTCGATTAAACACGAAGTTGATCGTATTAAAAAGCATTAGTTTAGTCCCTGTAATCTAACCAAGTGATGGATTCATCCTCGTTCTGTAAGAAATGTGCTACATTTAATCCCTATTTTAACAAAATCAATTTATAATTAATCCTTTGAATTTCATCAACTTCATGTTCTTTTCCATTTTTTATCATTTTCTGAAAATCTGAAAAGGTAAAATATAAGTAAATATAATAGGAAAATCCAATGACAAGAAAAGTAATTATTGGATAAAAACTATTAAATTGAGTTTGAGCTGCACTTGAAACTATATCAAACAAGGATTAATTAATTAGTTTTGACAAATTATAGGGACCAAGTTATAATTAAATGCCCACATTAAAAATAAAAATAAAAATAAAAACTAGTTAATTGTGTGTGTGTGTGTGTGTGTGTAAAGTTTAGAATCATTGTCGTGCTGGAAATGATTAAACAATCCCCTCAGTAATGTTAAATGTCCACAATTTAGTGCTTTTTGTTTAAAAAGATGCCTTCTGTCTTAATCAGGAATTCTCAACTTCTTTTTATTATTTTCTTTATTTTATTTTTAAAAGAGGAATTAAAATAAATTGGAAATAATAAAAATAAAAAAATATATGGATTAAATATATAACTTATGAGATTATGAAGTTTAGGCAGGTTAGTTTTTTCAAACAATTGGGGAGGGACTCGGTTATTATCTAATTACCAAAAACTAAAAAAATATAATTGTTAAATCCAATTTTACTTGACGAATTGATTATTGATGTGAAAAACCCATAATCCAGGCTAAGTTATAATTAATGTAGGCCAGGTTTTTTTTAACTCCGTAAAAAGACCGGCTAGTTATAACTTAATAAATGTAGTTTATCAAAGGTAATTAATGAATCCCTGTAGTATTATAAGTAATTAAACTATCCCTTCACTAAAATACATAGTTGTTCAATTTAGTTCGGTTTAATAAATTGATCTAGAAATCAATGCCATAGAGCTTGATCCAAGATGGGTTCTAAATTGGTTGGGAAATATACTGACTTTATGACTTCTAGTTAAC
>NW_011506732.1:0-1858 GCF_000495115.2 Populus euphratica
AATAAATTTTTTTAACTTTTCCATACTAGAATATAGGCTTATCAATATATGCTTAATCAACTAGAACATCATGCCACCAATTTTTAACATCACATGTAAGTCTGTGTATGACAGATCCTATTTTTTGACAACATAGAGTCTTATTCAAATAAAATTAGGTTTTAAACTTTAACAACCATCCAATAAATCTCTTATTTGAAGATTCTTATTAAAGAAAGAAAGGAACTTCATCAAAATTAAAAATATGTATACGAAAAGTTTGATTATAAACTAGGGTTGTTCATAGTCCGATTCGGTTTGTCCTAAAAAACCAACTGAATTGAGATATTTTGACTTTAGAAAATATAAATTGGACCAAATCAAAAACTAGTTCAAATCAAACCAGTTTGGTTCGGTCAATACTGATGTTTTTGGAATAAAACTAGGAAACCTAATCCCAACATTCCTGAATAATTCATCTAGAAATATAAGATCATGACAAGATATGAAGATAATTACTCTTGCTACTCTTAGTGCAATAGAGTATAACATTGTATCGGCTTCATTGAAGCATGTTAAGACTACTTCATTTATTCATAAATCAAAAGTATTTGTGTTAAAAAGGAGAAAAAAACATGATATTAATTATACTTAATAGCAAAATTATTTTTCTAACACTATCAACTTTTATAATTCATTACACAAACCATGAAATGTCTCAGAGGTCAATAAAACATATATATATATATATATATATATATATATATATATATATATCCTAGAGAATTTTAAATAATCAACTAACTCAATAATGCCTAGATTGTGTATTATCGCCACTAATTAAAAGATAAAATTAAAGATTAAGTTTGAAAGAAGTCTTCAAACAAGAGGAGAGAATGAGAGAAAAGAAGTTAGAGGGAGATAAAGAGGTGAGTTTGGTCGAACTTGACAATGCAGGTGGCCTTTGAGATAAAAAGATATAGCAAATGAAGATGTAATGGGAGGGGGGGACTATGAGATATGGTAGAGTAGATGTAGAGGGAAAGGGAAAAAAACAAAACATGGTTAAGGGGGGATTATAAGATATAGCAAAGTAGATGCATAAAGATGATTTTGTTGGGTGATGTCTTTTTTGTGAAGGGGGGAGGGGCTACTTTAGGGTTAGGTTAATTAGTGGTAAATATTTAATATTTATACCCTTTTATTTGTAGAGTTATTAGGTAATATTTAATATTTATACCCTTTTATTTGTAGAGTTATTAGGTTCTTTTTGTAAGGTTTGGTTCAATTTAATGGTTTCAATTTTTGAAACCAAAATTGATCTAGAATGAATTGATTTTATGGTTTTAAAAATTAGTTTAATTAGGTTTTTCTTTTGGTTCGTTTTTTTTATAATTATTTTAGTTGATTGGTTTTTTTTAAACACCCCTATTATAAACTAAGTTTTTAGTGTATCTCCTATCATATATATCACTTTCTAAATAGACATGATGTCTATAAGAATTTGCAGGAATAGATCTAGGATTTGATCATCCTAAGACAAGTCTTTAATTACATCCATTTCCTTGTTATAAGTCTTATTAGTGCCTCCCCCTTGTTCTTAATTCATTTGCTCAATCAAGTCTATTGTGGAATGCTTTTGTTAATCAAATATTTATGGTAGGGTTCTTCACATGACCTCTTGAATCTTTAGAGTCTCCTAGATGGCTTACACTCCTATATTGTGAGGTGAGAAGTTGTTACCAATACCTTCATCTATCAAATAGACCAATTTGCTTTAATACCAATAAAACCCATTGGACGCTGAATAATTTCTCCTTGTCCTGAATGAAATTCATTAGATCAGTAAGATTATAAAAAAATAATTTTCATTTTAATT
>NW_011506733.1:0-1857 GCF_000495115.2 Populus euphratica
CAAGGGTTAAAATCATAAAAAAAAACAATACAAAAAAACTCAAAATAAAAAAATCCAATAAAATAATAAGTGTTAAAATTTCAATTGAAAAATAAATCAAAATAAAACAACAAATTTTAAATTTAAGAGTTAAATTGAAAAGAATAAAAACATTAACAAAAAAAAAACATATTATAAACTTGGATTGAAGAGTAAAACTAAAAACAATGAAACTTTCATAAAAGATTTTTAAAAAATATAAAAAATTATAAGAATAAGCATCAAATTAAACATAATAATAAAAAATGAATATACATAATTCTTCAGCAATTTTTTTTACACTAAAAAAACTCCTAGATGTAAATTGAAAAACTTATGCATGCATTTAATTAAACAACCTAATAACCATTGTGTAAAGTGATAAAAGAAATTTATCAACAATAAACAAAAATAAAATTAACAAAACCAAGAAAAGAATGAAAATCAAGATATCTAATATTATAATATAAATAATTTGACACTTAAAATTTGTAATAGAAACCAATATACATTAAAATTTATTAAACAATAATTAAAAAACAATGTGAGACTTCACATATGAAAAATCTTATAAAAAATCAATATTAAAAAAAATAATCTATATAAAATTAAGAAAAAATCACAAATTAATCAAACTTACTTCTCTAAAAATTAAATACACTCAATATCATTTAAAAATAATCACAATCTAATTAAAATATAAACCCAAGATTTATTTAAAAAAATATATACAAATAATGCATTATTTTTAAAAAAACTAAAAAATAAAAAAATCAAGTCAGAGCTGTTGGGTCGGGTAAGTCAGGCCTAGTGCCTGGCCATAAAGCAACAACTTACATGCAGGCCTTTATTTTTTAAAAAAGTTTAATGTTCGCCCTAAATATTTCAGTAAAAAAAAAGAAGGATGGCCTGCGATTCCAAAATCTAGTCATTATGGTTGCCGAGAAAACAGAGTCCTTTTTTTTATCCAAAATTCAATTTTCAATTTATTTTTGATCTAAAACACCTAGAAAACACCCTATAGACCTTGTTAAACCAATTCATAGCCATTAAAAAACCAATAAATCACCTCAAAACCCGAAATCCTCCCAAAACAAAAATTTTTCATGAGCTCAAATACATTATTTTAGGTGTTTTTAAGATAAACAAACACCTAATCATAATCTCCCTCGTCATATAAAACCTTTTAACATGGAAATTAATCGTTTTGTGGTTGAAATCTTCCACAGTAACCATTTTTTCTATCTAAGTTGGAATCCAGTAACTCACTCTCTCTCCTCCTAATAAAAAAAGCTAAAAAAAAAAGAAAAATAAAGTTAGGTACCAAAATGTTTTGTCTTCAAATTCAAGAAATTGACTGTCTAATATCTAAAAAATATAGAGAATTAAAATAAATGTTTTAACGAAACTTTTAACCACCCATATTACTTGAGATTTTCACTTCAGTCCCTTAGCTTTCAATTCAACCCTCCCCTCCTAAAGAAATATACAATTGTGGGCTAATTTGGACTCAAAAAAGTCAAATTGTGCAAAATAAAAGTTTGAGGATGAAAGTGAAAATTTCAAAAAAAAATACGTTGCTCTAATCCACGATGTATTGTGAGAGAATGCACAATAATTCTAGCATAATGAAAAACTGATGCTTTTTAGTTATGATTAAATAATTCTAAAAAAATAATAAAAGTAGACTTGCGTTAGTGGGGCGAGCTAGGTAAATTGGTCAAGTTTGATAACAGAATTAATTAGTTGAGACTATTTTATGTCCCGCTGCATATAAAATTATTATTTTTTAATTAACAAAAAAAATAGTTTCTAGGTAATTATCTAGTATTATTATTA
>NW_011506735.1:0-1857 GCF_000495115.2 Populus euphratica
CATTTTTGGATTCAGTTATACGTTGAGCCTAAATATATATAAGCTTAATGAGATAATAGACCCAACACTCTTGATTTCAACTATATACTAAATCCAAGTACATGTGAGTTTGACAAGATACCGAACCTAATGTTCTTAGATTCAAGTACGTGTTAAGCCTAAGTGCATGTGGTTGACAAACTCAACACCCTTAGGTTTAGCTACATGCTAAGTCTTAGTATATATGAGTTTGACGAGATGTCAAATCCATCACCCCTGATTTTGAAATCATTCAAGGTCTAAATACATATAGAGTTGATAATCTTTTTATGTTTTATATTACAAGGATTTGTTTTTTTTTTCTTTTAACATAAAATATTAAAAGTCAAGAATGATTATTCCTTTACATTCTTAGGTATATAAAAGTCTTCTAAAAATCTATCATATTTTCATCAATATTAATATTATGTAAGAGATATTTATCCCTTGTTAATGCTATCAGGAGAAAATGATGTTCTAACCCCTTTATTCAAGCAATATGACAAAGTTTAGAGGCTATATGTTCCATTTGAACCACTAAAATAAAGGGTTTATATTTTTTTTTTCTATTCTCTAAGTATTCATATTCTTATTTTCACAATATTTATCATATATAACTAAAAACAAATACTATTATTTTTTTAAAAAAACTAATTCTTTTATTTATGACAATCAACGAATTTGATTTTTTTTATGTCATAAGAGTATCAAGTGAGCTTTTAAGCTCAATGGTCAATTGAGCTTTGTGATATGATTTAAACTCGCAATATAGGTTTAAAGATCTAATCCTTACTCTTTTTATTTGATAATGCTATAATTATTGAGGTTTTTCTTTGCATCATGATTTTTTTTTTTGTGTTTAGTAATATGATATATGATATTTTTTAAAAGTGTTTTTAAGTTGAAAATGTATTAAAATAATATTTTTTTATATTTTTTATATTTTTAATATCAGCAAATTAAAATCATCAAAAAAACATCCAAAAATACATAAATTTGATATCTTTTTAAATAAAAAACATTTTAAAAAATAAAAATTATCATGATGCCAAATATACGATCATTGTATTAGTGAATTTGTTGATTTGATATTCAATTGGTCAATTCACAAATGTTATAATTCAACATATATCTTATAATGATATTTATATAAATGTGGAACTCATTTTTTATAGTGGCTATCATAATTTAATTTTGGGTTTTTAAATTTTTTTAATGTAGTATTTTTTTATCAAAAAATAAAAATAAATAATACTTCAAATCATAATTAGACATGCATTTAATTCATAACTAGTTGGAATGCTAGGTTGATAAATAATTTAGGGTCTTGCTAAATAAATTTTAGAAGATAGACTGAAATTGATCAAAACTACACAAATTTAAGGACAAGCATGAACAAGGTTGCAACTTTGATAGTCTATTTTGGATAAATAAGGGTTTAATTAAGAAGGAAGTTAAAAGATTAGGAATTGATTTATATTAATGTATGATGTTTTAATTTGTAGAAAAATTAGAAAGTATAGTGTGTTTTTGTTAAAAACACGAAACTATAATGAATTCTGACTTGTATACAGGGCAGTCCAAGGCACGCGGACACACCTATTCTGGCAGCACGTGAGCTGGATAGTGGTTTGTTGGGTGGTATGCCAGGGGAGATGCAACAATTATAGCAGTTATCAACAGTGTTTTACAGTTTGCTATTTTGGGCAAAATTGACCAGATGTGTTCCTAGTGTTGAGGGATATTTTTGCTATAATCTTCCACGTATTTAGTCTATTTACAGGCTACATGTAAGTGTTGTAGCTTACAAAACGTGTATAGCACACATGAGGGCTTGTG
>NW_011506734.1:0-1857 GCF_000495115.2 Populus euphratica
CGTGAAAAACTATATTTTAGTCCTTGAGTTTTCATCTTGTGTACACTTCTTTCTTGTTAGTTTGGATTTTTATATTTCGATCATAAACTTTATTTTTTCATGTTTAAGTCCATGGATGTCGAGAAAGAAAAGAGAAGGTCGTGGAAAAAATATTTAGAAGATAAAAGGTATTTAACCATTGACATTCAAATAGTAAAAAGGTCAATGTTGATGTTAATGAGTTTTTTTTTAAACAGAAGAGTTTAATAAAGTTAGTTATTCCCTTCAAACATGCCAGGAAAATATAGATCAAAATTCATGAATTTTATTTTGATTCGAATAATGACTTTTGTAAGGTTCAACCTACTCCCCATTGCAGAATATTATTCGTTTTAAGCTTTCTGCCCTCACGATTTTATTTTTTTGTAGTCTACAACCCCAAAACGCATTCCATAAGGTTAAGTATCCATTACTTTAATAAACTTTGGCTTTGAACACTCTTCTCTCGATGTGGGATGTTACAATTCCTTCATCTTAAAAACGAGTCGTCCTTGGTTCTGATATCATATGTAAGGCCTCAACCTACTCCCTCTTGCAAAATATTGTCCGCTTTGGACCTTCAACCCTCAAGTTTTTGTTTTTGGTAGCCCACGATCCTAAAACATGTTTTATAAGGTTAAGTATTTATTGTCTTAATAAATATTGGCTTTAGACACTCTTCTCTCGATGTGAAATATTATAATTTTTAAGCAGAATAAATAGTGTTTTGATTTTGAAAATGGCTTTATAGATTTTTTTATGGTATTTTAGGTTAAAATAAATTAAAATTTAGATTTTTAAAAATATAAAAAATTCAAACTCCAACTTCTAATGCACTAGATGTGGCACTCCATCCTTTTTATAAAAACATCAGTTGGGATAATGTGTCTTTCACCCATGAAAAAAAAGTAAAGTGTATGAGCCCAAACTTTTTCTTCAATGTCATGTGTGTAAAATGGTCCTTTTAGGCCTTATCTTATTTGTTAGACAACCTTTAACTTTTTTTTTTAATTTTAGAATAAAATTAAATTTGTGAGACCTCATTGCGCTGAAGATCAAAATATTTTTTATCGCTAAAAATAAAAAAGCTCAGGCCACTCAAGTTTTTTTTTTTAAGAAAGAAAGAATCACAGGAACTTGTAAAAAAAAGGTTAAAATAACAAGAAATGCGATAAAGCTAAGATTCCAATCAATTAAATATGAAAAGAACAAAAGTAAAAAATAAAAAAACCTGAGATAACTCGGGTCATTTAAAAATAAATGAAAAATCCAGCATAAAAAAAAATAATGAAGCTTGGTCTTCAAATAAATAAATTTTGAATGTTGAAACTTAAAATACAGCGAGCTAAAAAAAAAGAAAATCAAATAAGCTCAAGCGAACATCATAAATCTAGTTTAATTTCTAAAATCTGCAACATGTAAAATCCAAGATTTTAGTTAAAAAACTTAATTTCAAATCAATCTAATATTAAAAAATATAATAAAAAAGAAAATTAATCTAAAAACTTTTCCAAAGAAAAAAAAAACACCAATAAAAAAATAAAAATCAAATCTGACATAAAAATTTGAGTTGAATTTGTAAAACAAATTATATGAAACAAAAAAAAAAATAGCAATGAAAATAATAGGGATTAAATTTGAAAAATAAAAAAAAATAAAAGGAGTGAAATTGAAAAGAAATTTTAATTTTATAAATTGTAAAAAACAATTCTAAAGGTTGGAATAAGGAAAAAATCAATAATTTAATCAAAGAAAAATAACATAGAATAAAAAATAAAAAAACCTATAATATCCAAGGTCGTTTAAAAAATCAATAAAAAATTATATAGAAAGTAGGTA
>NW_011506736.1:0-1852 GCF_000495115.2 Populus euphratica
TGGAGTTGGGTGCATACACACGTCATCCTAAAATAAAATAGGATTCTTGGGGCATATCTAGCGATATAGCCCCACTTTCATTCAAGGTCTTTTGGCACACTCTCGAGGGAATGTGTCTTTTTGCGAGACAAGACAGGGCATTGCAGGCCCAACGCCTTTCCTAATTTCCAATCAAATTTCAAGTACTACACAAAATAGTTTTAGGCAAGTAAGCAACTCACCTCCTCTTCCTCGCATTGTCATATTACTTTGTTCTGTCTCCTTTCTCTTTTGACATTTTCACTAAGTCAAAGAAAAAACAAAAAATAAAACACCCACCTCTCTTTGTATAAATAATAATTAACATCTACCAGGTCAAGTGCTCCATCATCATCTCTTCTCTCTTTCTCTCTCTCCCTCTCTCTCTCTAATCTTAAAAGTTAGCGCAATCCTTTCTGCCTTGCATTCACTCTTTTCTTGCCATTATAACCAACGCAAAGGCACAGAGGTGGGCTAGGATTTCTAGGTGGATCGAGTCTTCAATGGCGGAGGATCAGGACTGGGATTTGTATGCAGTAGTAAAGAGCTGCACCTCTGCTGCTGCTGCTACAAGCAGAAATAGCAGCGGCAGCAACATTAGTGAGAATTTTGAGAGCCCTTTTGAGTGCTTGGATTCTTTAACTTTTGATGAAGATGATGGAGAATCCAACCCATTTTCTTTTCCAAATCTTGCTTCCCAGCCTAGAAACAACAACTGTTTGCAAGATTCTTACAAGCCTTTTTTGCCTAACTTCACCACCAGTACTGGTCTTCAAGGTAAGAACGCAACAACAATATTCCTAGCTTCTCCATTTATGATTTTAGGGTCATTTTTAGTGGCCAAAAGCAATCACAACTTGCACAACAACAGCAACAACAACCACAACCACTAACCACACCGTCCACTAGTGTTGCCATTAGTCCCTAGTTCAACAATAGCCAAAAGCAGTCACAACATATACAGCAACAACAAAATCAAAGGAGATAATTGCACCAGCAAGGGACTAGCACTTCTTCTCTCTTTCCTTTAAGAACAACACAACCTCAGACCCCAAGAAAAAAGTAAGTAGGTTAATTAAATTCTTCATTTCTCGTTAGATTATTATTACTCATAAATGAGAAAACTTTACAAAATGCTCATGCTTAAATTTTCCAACCCTTTTCCTTTATGACAGAAAAAGTAACCAGAAGAGGCTAATATCGCATGTAACAGTAAAGAATCTCTCTAATGATGTGTGGGCTTGGAGAAAATATGGTCAAAAACTCATCAAAGGCTCTCCCTATCCAAGGTTAGCCCTTTATTCCATTCTCATTTTTGCCTTCCTTTCTTTAAAAAGATTTTGATTCGTAGTCACTAAATATGGCCTAAAAATTGGGTTAATTTTCTTTTACAGGAACTACTACAGATGCAACAGCTCAAAAGGGTGTGCAGCAAGAAAGCAAGTGGAGAGAAGCAATACAGATTCAAATATGTTTATTGTCTGCTACACAGGTGATCACACACACCCACGTCTGACTCACAGGAACTCACTTGCCAGGAGTACAAGAAACAAGGTCCAACAACCAGCTCAAAAGCTGGAAAACAAAGAATCTGAGCATCTCATTTCAGCTGATAGGGGTTCGTGTTGTTCTCCACTTTCATCCACTAGTTTGTCTCCAAGAACCACACTTTCAACTCCCATTTACAATATTAAGGCGGTAGAAAATGAGCAAGAAAGCATCAAAACACATAATTTGGATGGCAAGCATGGATTGATGGGAAGCGATGATTATGAAGATGATGTCGATGATTGTGATAATGACATTAATGACGATTATGACGATGATCTTTTGA
>NW_011506823.1:0-1744 GCF_000495115.2 Populus euphratica
CATGACACGTTAATTAGGATCGTATGATCAAGCTAACCATAACCGCTAGATCAATTAAAAAGTGATTTAACGGTCCCAAAGCTTTAGTTTTACCAGATTACCACCATCACCACGTCTACATTGTAGCATTTCTCAGAATCTCTCTTTTTTGTCACTAACAATTCTCTCTCTCATCAGATCTCCTAACTTCAGCCAACTCCCAACACCGGATCACCATAGAAAACTCCTCTCCACCTCGTGAGATAAACCTCAACGGTCTTTGTCACTTTTTATGCCTTATCTGGCTAAAGACTCAAGTCGTCGATTCTCTCTCCCTTACCATCAACAACCAACACCACCACCACCAATGGAGTCCTATCACTAATATTTACTAGATTCTGCCCATGTTTTCATGAATTATCACTGGAAAATTTCACCCCCTCCAAGTGAGGTTGTGCGTAAACTACATGCGCCACCAATAATATTTTTGAAATTTCCATTGAAGTTTAAGGGTATTTAAGTATTTTTGAAATTTTGAAATCGTAATATTTGGATTATTAGGATTTAACTATAGACTTTAATAGTAAATTATACCTCGAGGTATTAAAGATACAAAATATAAAATAAATGTGATGCTAAAAATTAAACTTTAGAATGGCTAGGATTTAACTCGATAAGGTAGAGTCTTCCCCATGAAATAAGATCTTTCTTGAATTGTAGATGAGATCAACAAATATAAACATGTCTTAGATTAACAATCAATCGGCAATGTAGCCTACCATAGGGAGAGTGCACTAGGGTGATACCTCTTCTCCTTGCATAACTAATCTCCTTACCAAAACTCTCGTAAACCATTAGGTTTTTTCGTGATCATAGTACTGGATGACAATTCCTAAATCTGCTAATCATAACTTTATGATTAAACCTAAAAAACACCATTTAATTTCAATAGGCAGCTTTACCGTTTGACACTATGCACTTCACAACAACACAAGTTGTAAGGGGATCGAGATTAATCCAATCTTTCATTATCTCAATATTTTTTTTGAAAAAAAGGTTTCATCTTGAAGGTTTTTTTTTTTAAACCAAGCCACGTTTTAATCGGTCATTAAGATTGCATCTGGATCCATGAAATTGATCGATTTAATTCAGATTAGCTCTCATGTGATTTAATCAAAAACTCGAGTTAGGCAAAGAGCTAAGTCATGAGGTTTCAAGATTGACCTATTTAATCAGGTTGAATAATACTGTTAAAAAACTATTCACTCTTTTAACATTTTTTTTCACATTTAAAAAGAATTAATCCAACCTATGGCAAAACACGAACCAATGGACTACTATTAACAATATGAGGTCAAACATTATGTATATGAAATAATGAGAAAAATCATTAAGAATTTCTTACCAAAAAGAAAAAGACATTTTATACAATCTTATAATAAATGGTACTTAAGATAATTGTTATAGTAATTAAGTTTTTCCATGTAAATCTCCGTAAAATAAATTATATTTGTAATAGGCATTATTACATAAATTTCAACCATGGCTAGATCTTATACATAGCTTATAATTATTAAACTCAACTCGGGATTCACTTGTCAAAAGGGTTGAGTTTTAGATCACACGGTTGACTCGAGTTAACTTAAAAATTAAAAAAAAAATATTTGAAATTTTAATATCGTACATGGAAAAGTTAAAAACTATTTCATATGAATGTAGGCAATATATAGTTATCTCATAAAAAAATAATAATCCATATAAATAT
>NW_011506771.1:0-1801 GCF_000495115.2 Populus euphratica
ACCCCTATGAAAAGCTTAAGAGGTTTTTTAGGCCTCACAGGCTATTACCAGAAATTTGTTCATAATTATGACATAATTGTCGGTCCCCTTACAGTCATGTTACGTAGAGATTCATTCAAATGGACAGAGAATGCAACTCAAGTATTTGAGCATTTAAAAATTGTTATGAGTTATACTCATGTATTGGCACTACCTGACTTCACCACCCTATTTATTTTAGAATATGATGCATCCGATACAAGAATGAGAGCTATGTTACAACAAAATGGGCAACCAATTGCATACTTCAGCAAACCTCTGGCAATTTGTTATAAAATTCTTCCGGCTTATGAAAAAAAGCTCATTGGCTTAGCTAAAGTCATTCAACAGTGAAGAGCTTAGTTATGGGGCATCACTTTCTCATCCAGACAAATAATTACAGTCTTAAATTCTTACTAGACCAATACATCATCACTTCACCTCAGCAACACTGGTTAAATAAACTCATGGGTTTTGATTTTATCGTAGAATATCGTGCAAGTAAACATAATAAAATGGCTGATGCTTTATCTCGTTGCTTGGAGGACCAACTAAGTCTTGCTTCCATTTCCATGCCACTCCTACCTAATTCTATTTGTATAGAGATTCAGAATTTAGAAAAATTGCAGTTGTTGCTAAAAAAATTACAGTTGTTGCTATGTAATATCTAATAGGGCGAAGCTGTGGGACCATGAAAATACAAGGATGGCTTGATTTTCTTTAAACGATGAGTTTATTTGCTGCACATTTCTCCTCTAGTTCCATCCATTATTTCAGCTCTCCACGATAGTGGTTATGAGAGCTATTAGAAGACACTCCAACTTGCTGCACATGATTTTTATTAGCAAGGGATGAAGACTTCTATTCAGACTTTTATGCATCAATATATATTGTCTACAAAAAACACAAAACCAAACTTTTGAATCCTACAGGACTTTTCCAGCCTTTGCATGTTCCACTTTAAATCTGGGTAAACATCTCTATGGATTTCATTGAAGGCCTACCTCCCTCTCAGGGGAAGTCGGTTTAGATCGTTTTTCAAAATATGCACATCTCCTTCCCCTTGCTCATCCATATACTGTGGTGAGTGTTGCTTTTTTTTTCTTTGACAATATTTTCAAACTTCATGGTTTGCTAGAGACTATTGTGAGTGATTGTGATGTCACATTCACAAATTTATTTTAGACTGAATTGTTTCACTTGAATGAAATCAAATTGGCTCTTAGTTCAACTTATCATCCCTAAAATGATGGTCAAATTGAGGTTTTCAATCGCACTAAAAACTAAGGTTTTCAATCACACTATCGAGATGTATATGCGTTACTTGACTAATGACTGTCCTGGTCGCTAGTTTCCATGGCTGCCTTGAGTAGAGTAGTGTTACAACACTAGCTACCACTCTTCTTTTAAAACCACTCCTTTTAAGGTGATTTATGGTCCGTCTCCTCCAACTATACTATCTTATTGTCCTAGCTTAGCTAAACTCAAAGTAGTGGATTAAGAATTATACAATCACAACTTGGTTCTTCAAGACCTTTGCAATCGTTTACTTCAAGTTCAAAATTCAATGAAGGCTCAGTACAATGTTACCCATCATCCTTTTCACTACCAACTCAATGATCCAGTTTTACTTAAACTGCAACCTCACCACCAACTTAGCTTTTCTTCCACCGAATACTTTAAAACACCCCCACCGCCCTATTTCTATGGCCCTTTTCCTATTTTAGCCAAAATAGGCACTGTGCCCTACAAGTTAGAACTTCCTTTTTCTATCGAGCTGTAC
>NW_011506738.1:0-1847 GCF_000495115.2 Populus euphratica
GAAGTATTTTACCTAAAGAGAGCATGTTAAAAAAGAATTTCTATGTTAAAAAGTCCATGATGAAACCTATTGGTTTAAGATACCAGAAAATTGACATGTGCCCTAACTTTTGTATGTTATACTACCTTGAAATTGCTGAGCTGACTGAGTGCATGACATGTGGGCATTCCCGTTACAAACCCAAAACTGTTAGGGGAAAGACTCTCGTGGCATATAAAAAACTTTGATACTTCCCAATCACGCCTAGACTGTAGAGGTTTTTTATGTTACCAAGAACTGCTAAGCACTTAACATGGCACCAATCACATGATGCAGTTTATGGAGTGATAATGCATAGCATGTAAACACTATAACAGTGTACATCCATACTTTTCAGCTAAATCAAGCAACAAGTGTCTTGGGTTGTGCACAGACAACTTCAACCCATTCGAATCATTTGCTGCTCCTTATTCTTGTTGGCTGGTCATACTTATGATTTATAACTTGCCACTAGGGATCTGTATAAGGCTGGGGTTTATATTTTTATTTAATATCATACCAGTCCTAGCAGTCTAGGCTGAAATATACATGTTTGTCTTCGATTGTTGATTGATAATTTGACTTAGTTATAGTTCTCTAGAGCTTTGACTTACGATATATTAAGGAAATAATATTTTTTTATGAGGGTGGCTTTTGATGTGGACAATCAATGAATTTCTAGCTTATGGAATGGTTTCTAATTGAAGCTTATATAGAAAACTAGCATATTCATATTACATGAAAACCAACAAGGCATTCATGCTAACAAACGAAGGTAAAGCTTTTTCTTTTTACTGCCACTGTCATTTCTTGCCAACGAATCATTAGTGCAGAAAGAATAGAAAAAATTTCTTTGTTTGAAGAATTGAAAAAGATGTTGCACCCTCGCGTCTTTCTGGTAAAGAATTGTATGATGTTGTATTAGAGTACGGTGTGATTGTGTTTGGTTTCTAATCAGGTAAACAAAAGTTTTCTAATTTTGGTTTGACTCACAATTAGGTAAAATGAAGTTTTTTTTTTATTGAGCTTTCTTATTGGAAAACTAATTTTTTCTAACATAACCTTGACATCATTCACATAGAAAAGAACGCGCTTGAGAAATTTTCAACACCATTATGGATGTGAAGGGGAAGACAAAGGATAACATAAAGGCTGGATTAACTATACCTTTGTTCTATAACCATAAAAATATAAAGTTGGTTTTTGATAGGTCACAAGTCACAAAACTAAGAGCAAACTTTGTGTTAGAGAAAAATGCACAACTACTAGTTTACAAATGGCTTAAAAGTTTGTGTTTTCTTACTGGACATGCCTCAAACATATCAAGGTTGGTTAATATAGAGGAATGTAGATTACAAGAAATGAAGAGTCATGACTGCCACATGTTTATGTAACACTCATTCCATTAACTTATTGTGATTTGTTGCCTAAAGGGATATGAGATATACTCATGGAAATCAATCATTTCTTTAGAGATATGTGCTCCAGCAAGTTGAATGTTAATCACATTGAAAGGCTTGAAACAAATATTATTAAGGCAATATGCAAACTTGAGATAATATTTTTTCCTTTTTTTTTTGACTTAATGGAGCATCTCCCTATACATTTACCATTCGAGGCAAAAGTTGGAGGATCGATCCAATATAAATGGATGTATCCATTCAAACAGTTAGATATTACAATTGTAATGTAATTCATATATAAAAGTTTTTTTCTTAATTGAAACTATTTGATTAATTCCATACAGGTACTTGTTTAATATTAAGAAAAAAAGGATAAGATCAAGAAATATATTGAGGCTTCGATATGTGAGGCCTATATTGTTGAGG
>NW_011500567.1:0-71614 GCF_000495115.2 Populus euphratica
AAAAAAATTAAGGTCATTTGGAATTATAGAGCTCTAGATATGGGTCAAACATTGAACAGTGTTCAGGCTGAAGGAAAAATTCGGACTTCTTTGTTGTTGCTACAATTTTGCCTTGAAAATGGTTTTTTTAAAACCCGCCCTCCACATGAAAGTTGTACGCCTATGTCTTACCTCTCCATCCATATAAAGTAGACCTAAATCTGAGATCTACAACTCCATATATGACTCAATTACCAAATAGTGTTCTGGTTTGGATTGCACCACCATCTCTTTTTTAAGTTTGGCCATCTCTTTATCCTTTCTATTGCAGTTTTTAAACTCATCAATTAATCCTTTTATTTATGGGATAGGACTATATTTAAGATGAATATTTACCATAAATTAAAGGTACATTATATTATTAGATATGTTATTATAAAACATGTTTTAGTTAAGGAGTTATTGATACTTCAAGTGCAAAATGATGATATAAAACCTTGATAAAAATGTGCTTTTAAGTACTAATCAATAACAAATGAGAAAAATGAGATAATTTCAACTAGGACTATTACTTGTTAGTGTATATGCATTGACTGTAGAAAACTTAATTCAATGACTATAAAAAATCATTTTCCTTTACCTCTAATATATCAAATGTTAGAGAGAGTTATAGGTCATGAATTTTATTATTTTCTAGATGGTTATCCAGGCTACAACCATATTGAAATTGCATTGAAAGATCAAGAAAAGACTACTTTCACATGTCCATTTAGTACTTTTACATATCAAAAGATACCTTTTGGATTATGTAATGCACAGGCCATGTTTCAAATATGCATGCTTAGTATATTTAATGATATGGTTGAACGTTTTCTTGAAATTTTTGTAGACGTTTTTTCTGTTTTTGGTGATTCATTTGATGATTGTTTGACTAACTTAGAAAAGGTTTTGAGCAGGTGTGAAAAGAAGAATCTTGTACTGAATTGGAAAAAAATATCACTTTATGGTAACAAACAATATTGTACTTGATCACATTATTTCATCGAAAGGAATTGAGGTTGAAAAATCTAAAATCAAGTTAATTAATAACTTGCCAACACTAAAATCTATTAAAGATGTTAGATCATTCTTAGGATATGTTGTTTTTTATAAAAGGTTCATCAAAGATTTTAGTGTAATATTTAAGGCCTTGAGTAACCTTTTAACAAAGGATAATATTTTTTAATAGACTAAACATTGTGAAGAAGCCTAAGTGGTCATTATCTTTTGAGATAATGTATGACACTAGTGTTTATATTATGGGTGCTATCTTGAGACACAGAAAAGATAAGAAATCTTATGTAATTTACTATGCAAGTAAAACTTTAAATAGTGCTCAAATGAATTACACCACTGAAAAAGAATTACTTGCAGTAGTATTTGTATGTGCAAAATTCAAGTCTTATCTTGTTGACTCGCCTGTTATTGTTTTTAGTGATCATGCAGTATTGAAATATCTTCTTTCTAAGAAAAATTATGAGGCTAGATTGGAGCGATGGATTTTGTTACTTCAAGAATTTGATATCACAATTAAAGATAAGAAAGGCACTGAAAATATTGTTGCAGATTATTTGTCAAGATTAACAATAAATTCAAAATCTAAAATCACACTAATTGATGACTACTTTCCTGATAAATCTTTACTTTCTGTCTCTACATTGCCTTGGTTTGCTAATATTGTTAATTTTCTTATTTCATTACAATTGCCCGCTCATTGGAGTACCAAGACAAAAAAAAATTCTTGAACGAAGTAAAGAACTTTTATTGGGATGACCTTTATTTATTCAAATATTGTCTTGATCAAATATTTCAAAGATGTATTCCTGATAATGAGGTAAGTAGTGTCATTAAATTTTGTTATTTTAATGCATGTGAGGGTCGTTTCTCATTAAAAAAGACAACTGCAAAAATCTTACAAAGTTGGATTTTACTGGCCCACCATATTCAAAAACTTACATGCATTCTGCAAGACTTGTGAAAATTATCAAAAGTTAGGATCTATTTCAAAACATCACATAATGCCTTTAAATCATATTCTTGTCATTGAGATCTTTGAATGTTGGGATATAGATTTCATGGGTCCATTTCCTCCATAATTTGGTTTCTTATACATATTAGTCGTAGTAGATTATGTCTCAAAATTAATAGAGGTAATTAAAAAAGATCATAAAATAGTGATAAAGTTTTTGAAAGAAAATATTTTTAGTTGATTTGGAATCCCTTGCGCTATAATAAGTGATGGTGGAATACATTTCTACAACAAGTCATCTAAGTTTTTAATAAAGAAATATGGAGAAGTCGGAATCCGTTCTGCAGCTCAGACACTGTTTAGTTTTTAGCTCATATCTTGAGTTCTAAAAGTCCAAATGAGCTCTGATTTTTTTTGTTAGAAAGCTGAGATAATTGCCAACAACTTCCATATTCAGGGGGCTCTAATTCTAATATTAGCAATGATATTTTATCCAGCCAACACTATCAATAACCAGCCTATAATATCAATAACCAGCAACCACCAATGTCAAAAATCAGCCACCAAATCAATGGTTGGCCACTAACTATTTCTTTTTCAACCAATAAATAGTTCTTAATCTTAGGCTATAAAAGGAGGAATTTTTCATGTATTTACTCATATTAATTTTCAGATCAAAATCTTCTTGCTTTCTCTCTTTATATCTTTGTAATGTTCAAGTTTTCTTTCATGCTATATTAATCTCTTATTTATGCTTTTTCATTCCTTTCCTATACTTAGTTAACTTATATTATGTTTATATTCTTATCTAGTTTATTTATGTTTTTCTTCTTCATTATGTTTAGCTAAGTTAATTATGTTAAGGTGAAAAGGTTTCTCTAACGATGTTAGAATAGGTATAATATAAATTCAACATAGACTTTAATGTTTATATACAAGAAAGAATGTTATTAACATGTTTTATCTTTTTATCTTACTAATTCTTAATACCTTGCTTCTTAAATTGTTAATCTAGATTTGTGTTGTATAACGCTTGGTACATCAAATGTTTGATCCTTTATAGTCTTCGGCCGACATCGTTATTATGATAGGAACTTGATTTGTTGTTAACATAAGCTAGCAACATGAATACCTGATGATATTTATAAGCATAGTGTTACTTAGATAAGATAATTAATATGATCATGTTAATAATATATAATTAGCTAATAACGATAAATCATCTGATTGGAACCTTCTTTGTGTGTGGTTTCTAGTTGAGTAATAAAAAGAGTTTATATTATATTTATTTGAAATACTATTAGTAAATCCTCTAACCTTGACATCTGTTTTATTATTGTTTAATCTGTACATTAATATCGCATCCCTAAACACTTTTCAACTCCTTTTTTGTTATTATTCTCTTCAAATCTTTTTCTTTATTTGTAATTTATATAATTCACCTCCTTGTGGTTCGACCACGGCCTTGCAGGGTTATTTATTACTTTGACACTCCTGCACTTGGGATAAGACATTAACTCTTTGATCGTGTCATAGAGCTTGCTAATAAGAAGATTAAACAAATCTTGAAGAAAACAATAAACCCTAATAGGAAAGACTGGTCTTTGAGACTTAATGATACACTTTAAGCTTATCGAACTACTTATAAAATATCATTAGGTATGTCATCTTATAGACTAGTCTATGGAAAACCTTGTCATTTGCTTATGGAACTTGAACATAAAACTTATAAGGCTATTAAATATTTCAATTCAAATCTTAATGATACTAGTCAGCTGTGAAAATTAAAAATAGATGAGCTTGAGGAAATAAGAAATGATGCATATGAAAATTCATGAATTCATAAATCAAAGAGTTTCATAACAAAAAAATACTGAGAAAAACATTCAATGTTGGTTAGAAAATCTTACTTTATAATTCTCGACTCCATTTATTTTCTAGAAAACTAACATCAAAATAGAGCAGTCCTTTTATTGTGAAATATATGTATCCATATGGGGTCTGTGATATCAAGAATCCAAAGAATAACATTCAAGGTAAATAAACATCATTTGAAAGTTTACTTTGACAATTTTTCAGTTGAAAATGACTTTATTGAATTGGGTAATCCTGTATATAAAGATTGATTTCTATTCTCACATTATTTTTGTGTTTCTTTTTATTATGACTTTTGTTTTACTAGTCTCTCTCACCCTAGTTAAATGGCAGATAACAGTACTCCGTTACTCTTAAATCAATTTTTTTAGTTTCCCATAATAACTGATATATGTGTATATATTTGTGCAATTCTTTGCTCTTTCTCACTTCTTTGAATCTCTTCTCCAATTCTCATTTGAAAATAGACACCACTCTTGAAAAATTAAAAAAGTATTTTCCCGTTTTGCCTCAGAATATGAATACAAAGATTTACCATGCTAGATATGCAAGATTAAGGTTGTTAATGAATCATGAAATTCCTGAAGATATTCACTGGCTGATTGAAGCAAAAGGTTCGATTATCAAGTGGGTCTGATTATCAAGTAAGTCCTCTAATTCCTTCATTTCACACATGCTGGAATAGGTAAAAGTACTTTTGCAAAAAAGCGTCATGCAAAACAACTAAAAGTCTGTCACAAATATGTCAGATAGACTTATAATGTAACATGTCGTTCTTTAGAAATGGTATCTGTAAACCATGCTCTTATTATTTTTCTTTATATTTTTATAATGCTTAAGTTTTTCTTATATTAATCTCTTATTTATGATTTTCATTTCCTTTCATTTACTTAGTTAACTTATATCTTATTTATATTTTTTTCTTGTTTATTTATATTTTTTTTTTCATTATGTTTAGCTAAATTTATCATATTAAGGTGAAATAAGTATAGCATAAACTCAACATGGAATTTAATGTTTAATACTAACATATTTTGTATTTGTTATCTTATTCACTCTTAATACTTTGCTTGTTAAATGGTTAATCTAGATTTATGTTGTATAACCTTGGTACAACAAATACATGGCACTTTCATAACCTAACCGTATGGTATAACCAATACTTGTGCTATGAAATGAACTTGATTTGTTATTAACATAAGTTATAATCATGAATACCTGACAACATTTACAAGTATTAGCATTATTCAAATAAGATAACTAATGTAATTATGTTGACAATTTATAATCTGATTGGAATCTTCTTTGTGTGTGGTTTCTAGTTGAGTAATAAGAGTTTATACTATACTTATTTGAAATACCATTAGTGGACCCTCTAACCTTGAAAATTATTTTATCTTTGTTTAATCCTTACATTAATCTTACATCTCAAAATCTTCTTTAACTTATTACTATTATTATTGTTGTTGTTGTTTATAATTTATATAGTTCACCTCCCTATGGTTTGACCTCAGTTTTGTTGGATTATTTATTACTTCGACACTCCTACACTTAGAAAAAGACATTAATATTTTGATCGTGTCAACTATTGACTTAATAATTGTTACATGAGTTAAGGAGAAAATTTTAAGAAAATTAAACATTACACTATTGGAAAAACATCATTGATTATCAATATACTTTAGAAATATGCTCTTGGTATAAGGGGTGATCCTAGTTTAGATTGTCATTCAAGAAATATTTTAGGATTAAAAAAGAAAATCAAAAGATAAAATTTTTATTTGTGAAGGGATTACAAAAGATGATATTGTTTTATATGAAATCCAAGCTCCCTTTTACAGATAATTTCTAGCTCTAAAGTCAATCATAAAGA
The DNA here is from genome assembly GCF_000495115.2 of Populus euphratica. Classification (NCBI taxonomy): domain Eukaryota; kingdom Viridiplantae; phylum Streptophyta; class Magnoliopsida; order Malpighiales; family Salicaceae; genus Populus; species Populus euphratica. The sequence continues at coordinate 5,736 of NW_011500567.1, forward strand.
AGAAATAACATGAATACACATTATTCATCACTCTATCATTTTGAGTGGACACATTCTTACTATTTTAAGTTAGTTCTTCCTTTTTTTTAATGGTTTGTTGAGATTAAAAAAGTTTTTATAGCTCAAATAAAGGTGAGGTCTTAACTCTTGGTATCTATTGAGAGCAAACAAGGAAATTTTGAGTTTTAAATAATAGGATTGTCTTTAATATTGATATAATATATTTTGAAGACCAACTAAGTTTTAAATAGATTTTGCGTCATAATTATCTTATCCTAAAAATATAATACCAAATATTATTTTCATAAAAGCATTTCCTGATTTTCAAACAACATTAAGATATAAGAAAGCATAATTTATTTAAAAATATAATAATTTTTAATATACTTGAAAAATAAAACTAAGAAAAAGATGGTCACGAATATAAAATTTAAATGATAAAGCATGTTGATTATAGTGTTTATCTCTTCTTCTCTTTAGATTTTTTAAGACTTTTTTGATATTCTTCAATGCATCATTGGTTTCTCTATTGTGTATAATTTCTTTTTATAGTCCATAGACAGCTTTTATTATTATTTGATCATTAATGAGAACATTCAACAGTTATACTTTTTTTTCCATGAATTTTAGTTTGAGATTTTTTTTGACACATTTCATACGACTTTGTATTTCGAAGCTAAACATTTGATCTAACAAACCCTTGAATATCTCACATACAATATCAATTGAATGATTTTCCCCAATATATACAACTTTTGTAACTGCTTCAACAAGGTCATTTTTGTTTTGAAACTAGGGTTTTTTGGTTTTCTTCAAGTTGACCCCTTCATTACCGTGTGTTTTCATTCTAACCCTTGATTTTGAAAACTCTCAATTTGGTCCCTAGTTATACCTTTATCTTTGAATTTCTTTTAATCTATGTCACATTTCGAAGTCCTTTCGAAGAAGCCAACATTGATGATTAGATAAAGAAAGGTCTGCCGAGCAGCAACCAAAATCTAGGAAAATATTTATTGGGTGACATCTTTGAAAGTTCTAAACTTCTAATCGAACGCATGAAATTTGATTTCTTAACAATCAAATGTACTGAAGTCCTTTTCCTCTCGAGTCATATAAGCATAATATGGTGTTGATTGATGTGTGGTTTCTTTCACTGTTACAGCTGCTCTCTGCCCCTAGTCTTTAAGTCTTAATTCTAAACCACTTTGCTAATATCCCACTGTGAGATCGAACCCAGCTATCAAATCAGGACCAAGAAAAATCCACTTTAGGTGAACAAAAGGCTTCCATACATTTTAGCCCATTTAAACCGTATAATCTGGAAGATTGGATTTTTTTTATTTTTTTCTGTTTGGACCTCTGTGGGGCCGAAGAGGACCTCTTTGGGTCTGTAAGGGGACCATTGTGGCAAGCTCTTACTAATCATACCCACTTCTTGCCTGGCGTTTACTTTTCCCCTACTTGAGCCCGAATTTCAGCCTTGTTCGAACTGATTCTAATGGGCACTTCAGGCTCATTCATGGGCTTTTTGCAAACGGATTTAGACCTGTAATAAAGCTTCTGTTGGAGCCTCCTTCAAGGGAAGTCAATTCAATGAATATCGACGCAATGTGATCCTCTGGATGAATATTTTTGTTTTTGTTAGTTATTTTATTCAATAAAAAATATAGATATTATTAATTTGGATTTAAAAAGCTACCCGAACATAACACACAATATACACACACATAGACTCTCACATACAAATTTTAAATATATATTAACTTTTTATTTTTTCTGGATAACAAATAATAATTAAATTTGATAGATAATTCATAAATATTTAAATCTCTTACTTAATAATTAATATGATATAAATATTAAAAAATACAAACCGAAATTACCCATTACTATTTATTGCTTGTATCTTGTCATGCAAACAAGACTCATTTATTATGAACGGATACATAAAATTACTACACGTGTTTTTTATACATATTAATACTGCCATGTTGAATTATTAGAAGTAATTTATCTCATATTTATCAATTGATTATTGAGATAGTTTTAAATCATGTTTGTGACAAATGGAGTTTATCTTCCAATAAATTAAGTTTATTAATATTATTCTTCCCTTTATCAAACTAATAAAAAACTTTTTTTCAGTTGTGAACTTCTAAAATTTGATCAAATACAATTCTTTTAAGGTAATTGGATGAGATCAAACCTTTTTTTTAATTAAATAGTCAAAATGATGCTATGAATATCATTTCTTTTTAAGTTTACATTGAATACAAAGAAAAAGGTAATAACAATCTGAAAATTTAGGAAAACCATACAAAATTAAAACTTATGAAAATTTATCATTTTCAAAACGATTGACATTGTATACAAAGGGGAAAAAAAAAAGAGAATTTAAAAAATCAGAAAAAAATTAAAAAATTAAAAGATTTAAACTTAAGAAGCCTAATGCCAAAATGAAAGAAAACTTCAAAAATTATGTAGTATAATCATCAACGAATAAATAAATAAAATATTTTGATAATACCAATTAATGTAGTTATTGTGGACATGATGCAAAACTTGAATGATAAATTGCAAGTTTATCATAAAAAAATTATAAAATTAAAATATGCATTCAAGCCATTCATATATTTTTGTTACTTTTCTTGTCATATTTTGAAAGAAATAAATAAGTAAACTCATATAGTTTTTTAGCTCAATAAATACAAACATACACTTGTTATATTTATCTTCTTATATTTCATTTTCATTTTTTAGTTTCCTAATGAGATCAATGTTTTGTTTTTATGAGATAAAAAATACACTAGCAAATTCAAAGTGATTAAATTAATTTATCACAAAGTGAGATAGTTTTTATTAAAAATATTCTGGTTTTATTTTTTATTAAATTTTAAATAATATTTTTTTAATGTGCTTCATAATTTAGAATTTGTGTGTGTGTTCTATTACTTTTTTAGTAACTTTTTATATTTTTAAATATAAATTATGTATATATTATCATTTGGACCATTCAATTGAAAATAGAAGATTTGGTCTCATTTAAGTATTAAAAAAAATAAATTTAATTAAATTTTCAAGTAAATAAAGACCCCAAACAACTGGAATCGTCCTAAAACTTATGGAAGTAAATTGAAATTAACCCTTAATTATTTTCAAGCTGTGAAAACCATATTTAACAATATTTTTTTTTATATATAATGTACTAAATCATTCGATGCTAATAGAATAATTCCAATGTTGGTAGTCTCCCTCAACATTATATTATAATAGCACTTCATTTAAAAAAAAATGTGATTTGAAATTGCAATGACACAAATGAGTCAAGTGTTAGTGCTAGTATCATCCATGGAGTGGCAATATTTATTCTTCATGTTGCCATGTATAGTGGTTGCTTTTTTCTCAAAGAATCATTGGTGAATTTAGATATCATTTTCATGAATTGTTAAATATTTGAATTAAAAACTATATTATAAATAAAATAAAAACGAGTGCCTAAACATTACTATATCCCATTTCCCTGACATGCTTCTAATTAATGAATGAATTTCAACCAATAAACGAGAGATGCTAAGTATATTTGAGATTTTTTCTTTCTTTTAATTAGATTTAATCTTGTTAATTTCCACCATTAAAGATATTATTCATTATCATGGTCCATTATGTCTTGTGTTGGGTTTCCTAAAATATAAAATATATAGAAGCAGTAAAAACTATAAATTTAAAAATATTTTAAAAATTTCTAAAATCTCGTTAGATAGATATAGAGTTGTTTAGAATTTATGAGAAAATTACATAAAGATCATATATTTTTTTTTACTTTGAATATTTATTTCATAGTTGATTTGTTGCAAATCACAAATCATCTAATTGTATGGTTTCTAAAGGTAATTCAACAAACTATCAATGAAAAATCTCTTAAAATCTTTTAGAATAGAAAAATTATTATATCTTAGAGTGCTAGCTTTTTTATGTTTGGAAATAAAATGCATAACATCCTATTTATAGAAAAACCTAAAAACCCTATAAATAATAAAATATAAATATGCCCCTTAAATAATATCACATAACTTATTTTAGGCTAATTTAATAAATGTATTCAATCAAGTCTTTACTTAATTATTTTTAAGTCTAGAATTGTAATCTTTCTATTAGTTACATTTGAGTCTTCAATTTCTAAAATTTATTTACAATCAAGTAACACTTGATTAATCATTTAATTTTAATTTCTGATTAATGGTTACTATAGGTGTGACTCATTAGATTTTATAATATGCTGGCTCAAATATAAATCATAATCCTAAATAAAATAGGATTAAATAAATTATTTAAAAATTGATTGAGTTATATTTGAAGATCATGTACAATGTCTAGCAACCTGTCATGATCCCTCAAATATTATAAAAGTCATTAATGATTTGTCTTAACCTTTTAGTGATCAGTTTTTCAATGTAATTATTATTCCTTTATCAATAATATTTCAATTTAGATATTATTGTATAAAGTGCGTGAACTATTTCCAATCATGTTTGTTTTCAACATTATAGTCACTGATTCTTTGAATAAGATTTAATTTTTTTTTTCAAATATTGTTTCACCTTGCGTAAGGATTTATAATAAAAACTATTTAAGAACAAATGAAATATTTTTCTTAATTCATCTAGGGTGATGAATTCTCTCTTGATTAGTTAAATAATCAAAACTCTTTGCAAAAAATAAAGAGAATTATAAAGCTCTTTTTAATAAGAAAAAAACTTGTGTTAACGTTTTAAACTCGTAACCCGAGTCATTAGACTCGAAGCATTCAATTTAGAAAAACCATGAAAGCTAAAAAAACAAAAAATGAACCTTGACTTAAGGTTTAAACTTTTTTTTATTTTAGGGGTATTTTCATCATTTTACTTGCATTTAAATTTTTTATTATTTTTTTCTATTTCCTCAAAAACCAAATTGTCTCTCAGCTTAAATTGTAATAAAGAAAAAACTATTGTGAAAATATAAAAATACCATTTAACATCAGGTTTAAATTTTTTTTGCACTATGCAATCAAGATATGAAAATACATATCTGTCCTTGATTAATTTGAAAATGACAAATGAGTTATATGAAAACACTTCAATACCTTTGAAAGCTAGTGCAAAGTTTTTCTGTGCAGGGGTTAAAAATCCCATTACATTATTCCAATGAACAATGACAATAAGTCAAGAGCTACAATAATTTTCCAAGGCCAATTAGCTTTTGTTAATAGTCATTGCATCCTTTTGATAAAAAATCAAATAATTATCATGTCGCCCTACACACACACCCACACTATTAGGTAAAATTTAGAAATTTTAATAAACACACAAGTTAAATAATGGGTTAGGCTCCTCAAGTTTACAACTCTTCTTCTTTTTTCATAGTTATTATCGTATCTTGGTGGACATCGCGACGAGAACTCTCAAAGATTGAAGGGAAAAGTATGTTATGGAAAATTAGAAGTCGTCATCTAGTAATTAAGGAAACTATAAATCCTTAAACATGCATTGGTTTCAAAGATTCAAGTGAGAGGTTACTTATACTTAAGGGAAGAAGAACGTCACTTTTATAGCATCCTTTCTTATGAAAGGTTATAGTTAGTCTATATTTTCTCCTAAATTGATTTTTATGATTGCCATTAATTATCCTTATTATTTTTTACTTGTTCTTAATTTTTATTTTTGATTATTTTAAAGAAGTTGATGTTGATCTCTAAAAATAGAAGACTTGTTGGTTTGGTTATTTACAAAAGTCAAATTAGTCCCTTTTAAAAATAGATTTGTCATTTAGGTTAAAAAGGAATTTGTCATTGGTTTTCTAAAAATGACACTAGTCTTTTGCAAGACTTTGAGATTGGCCTCTATAAAAAGAAGACTTGTAAAAAATTATGTTTATCCCTAAAAAAAGAGATTATATCGAAGTTGTTAAAAATAGGCATTAGACCTGTATCGATGGTCATAGTTGCATTTTGAATCCATATTGATGATGCAAGTTAGGTTTTAGGCCTATTTATTAGCCACATAGGCCTTAATGAGATTGTGTTGACCCATCCTAAATTATTATAACTAATTCCTAAACTATTATAAGAATAATGAAACAATTTTTCTTGTATTATTTTTTATGTTAGCTATTTATTATTTATTAAATTTTATATGATGATGTTATTGGTAAAAAAAATGTGTTACTTATAAAATAAATAAATAAATTACAAGAAATTAAATATGCAAATAAAAACAAATCATTATTCAATGGTTTAAAATTAACCTTTGGAATTGTTATAACAAGGGTTTTCTTAAGCTACTTAACAAGAATGTTATTATAGTAAGGGTTTTCTTAGACTACTTAACAACATTGTATTCACTGTATTTTATCAACTTTAAGAATTCATTGGTTTCTTCTTCAATAACAAGTTTATTTACTTCCTCTGTTATATCGATCACTTCCTTACCCTTGACCTTCTTTTATTTCTCAAGCTTTATAAGGTGAAACATCTTCTACTATGAGTTAAGCCTCCCACTTCTACTTAAAAAATGGGTGATGGTTGTGTGCTCTAGAAGGAGTACCAATAGTTATAAGATAAGACATTGTAATATCCTTTATATACCACTATAGGTTTGGACAAGATTAATTTAAGCAACTCATCTATAATAAATTGCACTTGGCACACTTCTTTGTTTTTTTCCAGATACATCCATCATAGATACCTCTATATCCATCGCTTTTTTAATTCAAAGAATCCCTTGAATCATCATTTGTATCACCTTATTGTAAAAGCCTTCATATTGGTTAATCTGTGGCTTTAATCACCATGATACTTACAGAAATTCACGCTACCTTTTTTGTACCCTGTTTTTTTAATCATCTTTTAAATTCTATCCATTGACACATTTAAACTCCATGGGTGCTCAACCTCTAGTTTGTTTACCAACCTTTTATCTAAAACATAATTGGGCTGAAGGTTTGTACTCATATTTAGAGTTTTTTTTCAAATGTTATCTACCCAACTTTAATTAATTGTAGGAGTTTTTTCTTAAATGTATTGCAAGTATGAATGTTATGTTTTGTAATGTCAGTATAGTATACAAGTAAGGTTTGGTTTATACCAGCTAGGGTAAGGTAGTTATAGAGGCACGAATAATATTAGAGCTACATGTTTGATGCTCAATAGCTTTTGGTAAATCTTGTTTAAAGATAGTGGTAACCTGGGTAACTATTTTTGGACTTTTTTGTAGTTTTTCTTTGGGAAATTCTCGGTTTGGTTTTTGGCTTAGTTATTTTAAGGCTCAAGTTTTCTAGTAGAAAATGAAGAGTTAAAATTGATGTTGGCAATTTAGGATAAAAGGGATGGAGTGTTGTAGCTTTGGAATTGGTTTCTTTTGCTTATATAGCCACCTTCGACATAATCGATCTTTTTCTTCTTTCCTTTTAAGCCCTTTTTTTTAGTGGGCATGAAAATTATGTCACTTATTATTCCTTGCTCTATATGCTCGATTACTTTTATAATGTAAGTGAATTATTGTGTAGATGGAAAAAAAACTAGTTTTATTAGGAGCAATATTCATATTGTAGTTGTATTTCTTAATGAAAGCATCTATTAGATTTTTCTATTTTCAAATCTTTGTGTTGTCTAGTTTTATATACCAGTTCAATGCTACCCCATTCAAACTATCCTGAAAAAAAAAAGTATAGGTAGTTTTTATTGTGTACTACTTCTACTATTTTGTTGTAATAGGATTTGAGATGGGTGACAGGGCATTGAGTTCTAGTGTATTTAATAAACTTAAGAACACAGAACTTCTTTAGTACAACTATGTTATGGACTAGACACATTTATGCGGCCTGTATTATGTCATATAAGTCTACTCTTTTAATAGTCATTATTCTAACTCCTAATGGTGTCATCTTATTGTAATCAATATCATCAAATAATTTTGTCTTGTGAAATTCATTAATGAATGTATCTATAAATGTGGGAGCTGGTGCTAGCATTGTCAATTACATAAATATCATATTATATTGGGGATCTTGACCTTATTGTCCCACCTTTTCTTAGACTTAAGTTTGAACAAAAATGATACGTTGATTAAAAAGGCTTGCACCAGAAGTATTTCTAAGTGCTTGCTCGAGTAAACTAGTCTTTAGAGAATCTAAATTTTCTTGGAAATACATAAGTCATGATTTGCAAAATCATGCCGGATTTTTTTTATGAGTTAGCAAATGATCCAGTGCATTAACATTTACATCATCAAATTACAATTATTTTTAGGATGAATGAAGGTAGTGAAATTTTAATTTATAATTACTGGTTATTAAAGCTTTAATATTATATTAAAAAAATATTTTAAATTCAAAATTTATATTATAGAATGAGATCTCAATATTTATTTTATTGATGGTAACATAAAAACAATATTTTCATTTATAATAATATCTTATATATTTGAAACCACCATTTTTTTTTCTCAGTATGATTGCACCGCGTGGTCCCATGGATCAGTCCGTGGACTAGCGAGATGTAGCCTGCTGAAGGGTTATTTTGGGCTAGGCCGTGTGCCAAAATTTATCCAACCGAGCAGACTCATGCATGTTGCGTTTCAAGGCCGATTACGGGCCAGCATCAGTCCATTTTACACAAAACTACTCAAATGGCAATACATTATAGATGGGGGATGTCGTCCTGTCATATATATATATATATATATATATATATATATATATATATATATATATCTCAAAAATAATTAGTGCATTGATGTCAAGTGATGACTTTATATGTCACTTGTTACATCAATTTGTTAAATTTCCCATCACAGTTTTTTTATATATATAAAATCTTGTGAGGAAAATAAATATTTTAATGCTAAAAATTTAAAGTTAAAATTATTTGATTTTAGAAAAAAGAAAGTCATGTTAATAAAAACAATAAATATTTTATAGAATGTTATTTAAGGAAAAAATACCTTCTTTTTTTTTTTACATTTTCTTGAAAGAAGAAAAGTTTTTCTTATGAATGAGTACTGTAATATGAAAGAAAACTGTATATAGAAGCTAAATCTACAAATTCAACTCTCCCAATTGCATGTTTTTCTCTGAATAAAAATTTATACCGAACAATAAATATTACATTTAATATAATCAAAGAAAAAGAAAAGGATAAACCGAGGATAACACATATGCTAAATTACAATAATATGCTTAAAATATTATGAAATTCAAAAAAAAAAATCCAAGTTTTTTCTCATCCTTGTCTCTCCTGTCCAAAGGTAAACATATACCATCATTAAAACCCCGATTACTCCACCATCAAAATACTTTCCCCTTCTCATCTTATGAACTTTGTGGCTTGTTTAGCCTGAAAAATAAGGCTTTAAAACGAGGTGTTTAGGTGTGGTTGAAAAAGGGTATTTTTCTTTGCTGGAATGATGATGAAGAAAATGAGAGTAATATAAAAAAATAAATTAAATCCAGTAATGGAGTATCTCTTTAGAATATATGAATTCAATTTATTTAATTATTTTTAACACTGTATCAGTGACTGATTGTAAGCAAGATTGTGCATGATTTGTGTCAGTTTCTTAAACATCTGAATCCATCCATCGGGTTCTCCAGATTATTCCAAGTATCAAGTCAATTGAGAGGGAAATATCAGGTCCTTAATCGTCACTCATGCCATATTTGCAGGCCGCAACGATCGAGAAGGTGTAATTCGACTCGGGAGGGCGGTTTGTTCTCTACCGATTACAAAAGTCACGATTAGTGGGTGGTGGGTCAGACAAGCCCTCTTCTTCCGTCCATTAAAGAAACAAAAAATTCTCAATCCGAGCTCTGAATTCAGAGGAGAGTCTTCTTTTTGGACTCCTACCTCGGTGAGTGCTTTGACTGCCGAAGAAGCTTCCTAAATGCTTGAAAAGATTTTACCCCTCGATTACGCTCTGTTCTCCATAAACGCGTGCGAGCATGATCACGACCGCGGCCGACAACGTTTAATAGTATTTTTTTAGAGTTCATCATTTTTTATTATAAAAAAATAATTAAATTAGTTTTTTTAAAAAATTAAAACCAAAATAAAATTAGTTGAAATTAACCTGTTTTAATCATTTTTAATTCAATTTTTTAAAACAAAAATCAATTTAAAACGATCGATTCTGGTTAAGCTTTGGTTAAGCTTGGTTTTTTAATCTAGTTTAATTTTTTTTTAATTTAACTTAATTTTTTTATTTTGAGTTCTATTCAATTTGATTTTTTCAATTTCAAGTTTTCAAACCGAACTAGTTGGATTTTTAAAAATTCTAATCACTATAATCTGGTTTTTTTATAATTCAATTTTTTAAATTATTTTTTTAGTTATTTTAATTTAATTGATTTTTTAATTTTTTTGATCGCACATCATTCTATACTTTCCCTGAGATCTTAAGCTCTGGCCATTTTAACTCTCTTCTGATAATCATCGGACAAAATGACCCTCAATTTCTCACGCACAGGCCCTTCATGAGGTTAGTGTTACATATTAACAAGCGTGTGCATACAACTGAAAAATGGAACCGCGTGCAACCACAGACAGAAAAGCTTGTACGAGGATGTGCATGTCTAAAAATATTTTACAAGAGTTAAAATGATCCCAAAAAAAAAAAAAAACTTGGAGGCTACATGTGTAATTTCCCACCTAGCGTAAGTAAATGATTAAATTATATTAGTAATTGGGGACATTACACCACATCAACAAGATGCTCTTGTACATGTCCTAATAAAGGTGATGATGTGGTGGAAATGTCCGAAGAAATTTCGTGGTGGGGTTTTAGTCAAGGTATTAAAATCATGCTATTTGAGACCATAAATTCCTTAGCATAAAAAAAAATATAGGTTAAGTTTAGGATGGGGTTATAGGATGAGAAATATGCATCCTTTCCCACCTTTTACATGGTAATTTTAATTTTTCTATTTATATCATGATTTTTTTACTTTATCTTATTTTATGTAAAACTAATATATATTTGCCGGTATTGATGTCAACTTACTTTATTTTTTAAAAAATATTTAAAAACATGGTAGTGGTTATTTTTTAAATTATTTTTTGTTTGAAATTATAATAAAATAATATTTTTTATTTTAGAAAATTGTTTTTAATATTAATATATTAAAATAATTTAAAATAAAAATAATTTATTTTTTTTATAAAATATCATTTAAAACGGAATTCTAAACCGCGCTGTGTAACCAATAACCTATGAGACCGCGGCTTCTCGTTTCTCTTGTTCTTGTACCTGTTGAACTGAAAAGTGCTAACTTTCAGGTAGTCGCATGGGTAACGACGAAAATCTAACATGTTCCATATAATTAATTTCTTTATCTATAAATTCTTCAAATCCATTGGCTTCGTCATGTTGTGTGTGTTGTTTTCTGTTGGCGTAGGAATAGATTTTCATAAAGTCTTTAACCACAACAATTAAGACTTTCACTACCATACATTATTAAATACAAATAAAAGCATCAATGGAAAAAACACCTTCAGTAAATTACAGAAATAATTATTAGTAGAATATAACATTATTATTTCCATCAAAATTCACTAACTAAAACTTTTCTCTCAATGAATATAAAGAGAATTATAGGTAAAAATGAAACAAAAAAATTTAGAGGCATCCTCTCATTATTTCTATAAAAAAATATGATATGTCAATAATAAAAATAAATTATTAATGAAGAATAATCATCATTATTTTTTTATCAATTATATTTAAGTTATAACTTGTCAAAAAACCTCTCTCCTCCCTTTTTCTTCTTCTTTCTTTCTTTTGTTTTTTTCTTGAGAAAACGACACTATTTCCCTCTTATTTTGTCATAAATCAAGTTCCTATCATCATAAATCTAGTCACCTCAATATTTAGTTTGTCAATATCTCTATTTTAGTTCAATTTAAAAAAAAACTCACCATATCAGGTAAGCAAACCTATCTATTTTTTTTGTTGTAAGTTGTTTTTTATATTAATTTTTTTGGGCATTTTTATAATTGATAATTGATATGGTTAGAGTTACAAAAATAATTGATGTTTGATTCAGAAAATTTAAGGTTAGCATATATATAAACATATTTTTTTAATATTTAATTCGGTTAGTTTTTTATTTTAATAAATGAATTATTTTATAAAATTAATGTGTAAGAAAAACATTTATTGGGAGGAGGTTGATAACAGCGTTACCAGGAGAGTGTCGAAGAATCATAATGCTATCAGTTAAGATTGAATTCAAATTGCTTAGGAACGATCTAAGATGACGAAGCCTTTTTTTAAAACCCACGTATAGAATGAGAACCGTTGGAAAAGGATGCAGCAACTCGTAGATAGTAGAGCTCAAAAGTTCATGGTAAGTTGGATTTCGAAAGTTTTTTATAAGTTATTTTTTTATTTACTGACTTCTTTTGTTTTTCAGGAATCATATAATACCCGATTATATGAGAGATATGAGGAAGATTCTTCAACCAATTGGGAACTCAATCCGGATTTGTGGTTGGATCCACCTGATAGACCTAATACAAATCAAGTTTATAGCATTTGCAACACTACGAGCAAAGATATATGGGTGAGACATAATATCTTGACTGTTAGGATCTTGATTCAGTTGTCTAGGTGATTATATTGGAACAAGTTCAAGTTGAGACAACCTAATTCAGAGTTGAAATGGTCGAACTAAAGGATAAAGTGAATGTCCCCAAGTAATTGTTGGCAACTCTTACTGGTTGGTCAATCTTATTGCCATCCTAATTACAGTGAAGAGTCATTTTGATATCTAGCTTCTGTCTGTTAAATAAATTATATTTAATAATATTTTTAAATTACTAATAAAAAATTGATTTTTATTTGATTTTAATTCTTTTTTTAAAGAATTTTTGTATTGTTTATTTTAAAAAGTATTAAATATAATTTTGATGAAATTATCAGCAGGATTTGAATCATCAACGGAATGATCATCAATGGACTTATCAATTGTTTATTCTATTAGTATATATCATAATCACCAATAATCATTAACGAAATTATTATTGTTATTTTTGTTTTTTGTTTGATATATTATTGTTGCTTGTAAATCCATATGATCATATTAGTGTTGGATTTATTGATATAATAGAAATCATGAATGATATATTTTTTAATGATAATTTTTTATATTTATATTTTTTTAATGAATTTATTTATGAATGAATTAGTGTTTAAACAGTAATAAAATATTTTATTGATGATGTATAATATTCTGGTAGTGTACACTTTTCGCAACTGACCTCAGAGATTTATACAGCTAGAGGTCTGTTCACTTTTTAAACCTTCTTTTATTTTTCAAAGAAAAAAGGCGATTGAGTCATGGTACCAACAAGATCACTTCTTTATCACCTCACAATGTGTGTTTTTAACAGTTCCTTCCCTGTTCATTCACAGCTAAACTTAAAACCTGAAATCAAGGGAAATTGGTCCCAGGCTTGTTCATTCATTAGAGAGAGGCATTAAAACTAAGGATTGAAAAACCTAAGGTCCCAAGCAACCAAACAATTGAATGCAGGATAGGCATCTGCTCACTCGGCATTCGTACAGAAAACCGTTCTAGCGGTGGCGTTTGTGTGTTGTCTTCGGTTGTTCACATCTGACGTTCAGCCTTTACCTGTGGGTTCTCTAATGGAAGGCATCTCCTTCGAATTTACACACAGCGAAGGCATCACCTCGAGGAATCAAGAAGATCTTTTATATATGGACTTTTCTCTGTTGATCGACCGAGTTACAAATTGATATGTAATCATATGTAGCCGGGTAATGTTTCTGGGAGATGTTTCTTGCGCATCAAATTAATGAAGTTTCTCTCTACTAAAAAAATCATGATAATTTCATTTTTCACTCGAGATTTGAATCATCATGATACCAAAAGGTGAGTTACTTCATCATGTAGGACAATTTTTCAGAGTTCCAGTTGATCATGGCCTTGAGCAGTCCCATTGATGTCTCTTCAAAGTGATGCCTCCGCACTAATGCTCAGAACCTGAAGCCTTATTGGTGTCTCTTCGCTTTTACATTGTTTAATTTTGTATTTTAAAAATATTTAAAAAAAATTAGAAATTTTTTATTTTTTGTTTGTTTTAAATTAATATTTTTTTTAATATTTACATATTATTTTTATATACTAATATCAAAAATAATTTTTAAAAATTAAAAAAATATTATTTTAATATATTTTTAAATAAAAATATTTTAAAAAATAACTACCGTTATAATTTCAAAACCCATGAAATAAAAACATGCCTAAAAATATTGGTAAACAAAAGTGGGAAATGGTCCTTTCATTATGATGCTTGCGTGGTTCACCTTCATCAGGTTGTCGTATATGGAATTCCGGCTGCCTTTTGCCAAAAAAAAAAATTGTTAGAAAATGACATCACCTTTGTTTGATATTTAAATTACAATTGAAGAATTCTCTGCTAAAATGTATATGTACAAAACTAGCGCTCCCATACATGTCTGCCATAATTACTTTAATAAATCTGGCCGGAAATTATTGCTTAATTAGCGAAAGGGTAAGAAGATGGCATAAAGGGACACCACCAATAGAAGCGCATGCACTTGCTTTATCAATTGATTATTTATTTTTATATTTTAAAAGTGTTTTAAAAAAAATTAAATTTTTATTTATTTTTTAAATTAATATTTTCTTAGTATTTATATATTATTTTAATATGATGATATTAAAAATAATTTTATAAAAATTAAAAATTATTATTTTAATATATTTCCAAATAAAAAATTATTTTAAAAAATAATAATTATCACACTCATAATAAAGCATGCAAATAGAGATCACCAAGAGAAGCATGTGTCACGTGTCATATGATGATTTTATGAATGGATAGAAAATAGAGATCATACTTGCATTTTTCTACCTATGATGATAATTTGACAGGATACTTGGAAAATCCTGAGCCTTCTTAGATTAGTTTAATTCAAGGAAAATCACAACTCTAAATTAACTAAGATTGAGAGAAATAATATATATATATATATATATATATATATATATATATATATACATATAAACATTTACCAAATATTTTTATCTTACCCTTTAACTAATTTTTTACAATCTTGATACTTCATCCCATAACACTTAACCTCTATCTAATTTTTAATTTTAAATAAAAAAATTAATATAAATCATTCTTGGACAGTGTGTTAGATAGTTAAAAATAATAATAAAATTATTATTAAAATTCATCCAAGAACTTAATCATTGGATTGCAATATTTCTTTAAATAATTTTAAACTTGGAAGAAGGAACATCCAACACTTGATTATTATTTTTTTGGAGCAAATATCAGGTAGAAACAATATTAATGTTATACAAAATATAGTTTTTATATATATTTTAATTTAATGGTATGAAAATATTTGTAGAATAATTTATACATCAATTAAAATTAAATCTTAAAGACATATATATATATATATATATATATATATATATATTTCACAATATCAGTATAATTTAATGTATTTAGATAGTTGTAATCAATAATAAGATTTAGATTATCAAGTACTAGAGTTATAAACAACAATTCTTTTCAACCACGTGCAATTTTGGAATCCATTGACTTCTTTTTTTAGAAAAAAGTAGAAGCAAAACTCGATTTTAACTTATATGTTGCACAAAATAGTAGAATTTTAATTTGGTAAGTACATATGGTTTCAAATTATTTCTTTGAAAGTTCATATTTTCAACATTTTAGTCTTCAATAGGAGAAGAAAACATATTCATTTATGTTTAATATTGTTTGGAGTATATGAAATATATCAAAGGAAAAGCAATTAATCTTATAATATTTGTTTGACTTCGTCGCACGTTGGATAAAAATTCTAAATTCTTCATTTTAATATATAGGTGCTAATATATATAGGAATCACAAATATATTTTAGCTTAGTCCGTTTAAATTTTAATTTTATTTGTTTTTTATATTGTTGCTTCATTAATATAACTATTTGTTTCTTTATTTTTCTTCCTTGTATTTAGATTGAGGCTTAAGTTACAATCAATGTAGCTAAAGTGTTACTCTTTGATGAGGTTTTCTCTTTATATTTCATATATATTCTTAATTTCACCCAAAAAAAAAAAACATATTCATACAATGCGAATGAAAATCAAGTAAGCTGACTTTCAAAACCTAACATGCTAAAGAACCTTTCAAAACCTGTGAATGGCTTAGGCAATCATGCAAAATCTGAGACAAACATTTGATCATCGAAATCAAATGCCACATCAATTTTGCACTAGGCACAGCAGCACTAGGCACACTTGCACTAGCACTAGCACAACCTCGTCATCATCCGAATGGATTGGACAATCTTTGTTCAGCTATCTTGGTTTTGTTCGAAACAGACTTCTCAGAAATGGACAGATTACTCATCGCTTGTAAGTTCCTTTCTTTGTCAAATACTACATATTCTTCATCACCAAATCCATTGCTAATAATATTAATTGTTGCTTTCATAACTGTTCGCAAACCCCTCTATTGCTTCATCATATATAATCTATATATTTATTGATAATTAATGCTATTATTTACCTATTGCTTGATTGATTGAATTGTACTCTCAATCCATGATACAACACATGCAAGAGAGATTCTCATTTCATCAGTACCGAGCCCTTTCCGGTGAGAATCTGGCAGCAAAAGAATACTGTTTCTATCCAATACATTAAACATTGTTGAGCTCTGGAGCTTTTTACAGTACTGAGAGAGAGAAATGAGAGGTTAACAATTACTCTTTCAAAGACACTTAAATATGACAGGTGAGAAGTATGGGTTACAATTAAGACGAGTTTCTGTTTTGGTGAGTGAATATATATCGAGAGTATATAATTTTATTTTATTTATTTTCATGTTTTCCCAATTACTCTAAAACGTCCATGGGGGAATAACAACCACAACCTTTGATCTCATGGGCTAATTAATGGCATCAAACTATTTCTCACATCAATAGTGATGAACATGCATGGATGGAGAGACCATATATATGATAAATTAATAATTGAAAAGTATAAAATCTCACATAACCAATACTACATTGAAGGGTTAATGTGACCGATTTTCAGAACTACAGGGACCATTTACCCGTTTGGCATTGCCCTCCCATTCCAATTCCAATTCCGTCCAGAATAAGTAATAGATTTTGTTAGAAGTAGACGTGAGGCGCAAACAATCGTTTCATCAGATAAAAATATTGCCAAACCCACTAAATTGAAAGTAAAATCATGTACAACGAATTTGTTTTTTTTTTTTTATTTGGCCTAGTTTTATATTGCGTTTCAAATGAAAATTCAATAAATTTTGAAGATTTTTTTTTTAATTTAATATTAATCCTCTTATATTTTTGAATTGTTTGAATATGGTAATATAAAAAATTATTTTAAAAAATAATAATTACTATATTTTAAAATATTTTAAAATACTCTGTTAATATTTTCAAACTATACTGTTAGTTGTTGTTGTTATTATTTTTTTATGGTTCATGGAGGGAAGAGAAATAATGAAACTATAATGGTAACCATTAAGGGTAAATCTTTTTATTAAACTAACGGATTAGTGAAAGATAAACCAGTTTGTTAGCACAAGTTAAGGGAATTTTATAATAATTTCTTTTTATAATTAATCCTTGTTTTAAGCACCGTTTAGCATTTTAACTTGCATTCAGACGATGCCACACAGCAGCTAGCCGGAATAAACCGGCGAGGCGCTGTCTCTCTCTGTCTTCCTTGTAATGAATTGAGGAGGACGTGGTCATGGCTTCGAATTCGAAGAAAACAATATGGGGGGGGGGGGTTAATTATTTTTAAAAATAATTAAATATCTGAAAATATCAAAAAAAATATTAATTTAAAA
The DNA here is from genome assembly GCF_000495115.2 of Populus euphratica. Lineage (NCBI taxonomy): Eukaryota > Viridiplantae > Streptophyta > Magnoliopsida > Malpighiales > Salicaceae > Populus > Populus euphratica. The sequence continues at coordinate 23,663 of NW_011500567.1, forward strand.
AAATATAAAAAATTAAATTTTAAAAAACACTTTTAGAATGCACATATAAACTGATACTTAACCTAATTTGTACGTACAACTGTACAAGAATACTGTCACTTATTTTATTATAGTATTTTGTCACCGGCAGTATATTTGAATCTCAAAGCTGGTCTTAAAATGGCCACAATGATCTTTGCATTAGGCTTTTTTTTTTTGTCTTGCTCTAGTGTTGCAAACGGACGTGGAATGCTGCATTAGGGTAAACTTCAGACAATTGTCATACACAGAGCAGGCTAGACCCTAAGGGTCATTTGGTCAATGATACAAAGCCTTTATTAAAAATAAAAACCTAATAAATAAATAAAATATATTTAATCAATTATTCTTTATGAAATAAAAAATTGTTTTATATATAAGACATGGAAAAAAAACACAGAAGTATATAAACGTCTTTTAACATTTCGAATAAACAAATCCTAATTTTAAACCAAATTCTATATTAGTATTTTTTTAAAAAATATTTTATACTTTTATAATCTTACATTTATTAGAAACAATATTAATATTAATTTTGAATATTTAACGATAAATAAACTTATTCGTTTAATATGTTTACAATACTCCTATGGACATGGATGGAGGGGTTTATATGTCTCTAAGTAGGCAAGTATCAGATTAAGCTGGGCATAGATATCTGTCAGGTTTTATCCTATCCTTGTGACCACGGCATCCAAATTTATATATATTAAATAATCTATTATATTTATAATTTTCTTAATATAAATATGTGTAGTAATTAATGAGTATTTGTGCTGTTATTTTTTAATATTACCTTGATTAATTTTATTTGATACGTGTAGAATATTCTATTTTATAAGTAAGCTTTATATTTTATTTAATGGATATTATTCTTTAAACAAAACAATCATATGAACCTTCAAATAACATAATTATTTTAGAAAAGAGATCATCTGATTTAAATGGATGATTTTTTTAGATAATTATATTATTTTATAAATGATGAATAAAATATAAATATTGTCAAACCCAACATGAATGTAAGAATATATGTATTATTTTATTATTTAATACATACATTCATGCTTTAAAATATATATTATTTTTTTATTAAATATTAAATTATAGATTTTCAAAACTTAATAAATAAGCTAGGAATATTTGAATATAGATAGAGAGAAACCGAAGAAGCAAGTATCCTTTGCTGTTGTCCCAGTCGTCTCCCCATTTTTCTTGTCACCATCCAATTTAGCGAATAGTTCCGAACAATGGCAGGATATTTGTGACCGACCTGACCTCAGTGCGCTATTTGAGTTTGGTATGTTTTTCCCATTCTCATTAACCTCTGGCAAAGCGTGTGTTTTGGATTGAACCCGTTTCTTTCTCCGTCTCCCTCTCTTGCGCTTAAGAGTCATATGCTCGGGAAACAGTGGAATACAAAACAAAGACCCTTCAACTGAAGAAATCTTCTCTAAAATCCCAAATCACATAACAGTCTCGAGAATTCCAAGGCTCTAAGCAACCAAAGATTAGCTCCAAAACCCTAGTTGCTGGCATGTTCTTTTCCTCCCTTGACTCTCTCCTCTAAACAAACCCCTTTTATTAGGTCAGACTTCCACTTCCCTCAATTTTACGATTTTAATTATTCCATGCAAGTATTTTTTCTGTAGGTGAAGGGTCCATTACTTTTTTCAACAATTCAAACTAGAAACCAGTGTTTCGAGGACTCCTGTTTCCTCCTCTGTTTTTGCTTCCGAATGAAAAAATTCAGAGTGGTAGAGTTATATTGATAAGTATCCAACATAATATCTTGCTCCATACTCAATTTAGATAGTTGAAAATGGGTTCTGTTAATGAGTTTCTTTATAGAAAATTGCTTCCTTTTGCCCCCTCTTTCTGGCTCTCTGTCTCCACTCTGTTCCTTGCTCTTTTTGGTTTCTTGAATAGAACCATGTTGAGGTACTCAATTTTCTTTCTTTGATCACTCCCCTTGTTTAATTTTGCATTTATTGATTAATTTTATTTTCTTTCAGATTTAAGAGTAATAATTTGGAGCCAGAAGGTGAGGCTAAGGTACCAGAAGTTGAAGTTTCTGAATTTATGGACATAAAAGAAATTGATGAGCTGGATGAAAAAGAAATACCAAGTGAAGCTACGGAACCAGAAGTTGAAGTTTACGAATTTAAGGAGACGAAAGAAGTTGATGAATTAAAAGAGAAGGAAACACCAAAGTTCTTCTTCAAATTTCAGTTTCAAACTTATAGAGAGGAAGATGAGCCTGTTGTCTTGAGTTCGGTGACTCCTGCAAGCACCAGCAAGTATGAGTTCTTGTCAGGGAAGAATTTCAGTCATTACTTGGAGGAGCCAGAGGTTGTTAGTCTTCCTGTGAAAGAGTTATATGCTGATTCTGATGGTGATTCTATTGACTATAAGGAGAAGATGGAGAGTGGGTTTTTATCTGATAAGGACTTTGCCAAAAAAGAATCAGAAGCAGAATCTGTTCGTGAGGAAATAGAAGAGATTTCTGCACATCGTGTGCGTGAGCAAGACGCTAAAAAGGAGTTCGAGGTGGAAACATCGATAGAAGTGGAGGCAGGGAAGCTTGAGGAAGAAAATTGCATTGAAGAGTCTATTTCAAGGAAGGGGAAAGCAGTTGTTGTGGAGAACAATGTGTCGAGTGATGGAGATGTTTCAAGAGATGATGATGCTCAATTTCTTTCAGACATGGACTTAATTGTTTCTGATTCTGATTCTGATTCTGTTGTTTCAAACCATGAATTTACGAGTCGTTATGTAGCTTCAACCAGTGATGGGTTCTTGTCAGATAAAGACTTTGAAGATGTATTTGAACTTGATATTTTGAAGGATATTCATGGGCAGACGGTGGAATCAACTGATGAAGATTTGGAATTAGAGTATTTAAATCTGCAAAACTTGATTTCCGGTTACGAGGCTGATGATTTTGATGACGAAGATAGTGACATAATGGAAGAGCTTAAAAATATAGAAGAGGCTGTGCAGAAACCAGCAATAGTAGAGGACACAGAAATGGTGTCTGAGAGAGACTTTGAAGACAACATGTCCAAACAAAAAGAACGTGGCTCCGAAGACAATGAAGCCAAGGATATTTTAGAAAATCCAAAGTCCAATTCACAGGATTCCTCGGCTGCAGATTCCGAGGATTCAAATGGCTTGGAAACCTTATGGGAGCATCAAGATTTGATAGAACAGCTCAAGATGGAGTTGAAAAAGGTCAGAGCAACAGGTCTGCCAACCATTTTAGAAGAAGACGAATCACCGAAAATAATGGAAGATTTGAAGCCATGGAAAATTGATGAGAAGTTCCAGCATGAAGATAGAATGAGTGAGCTTCACAAGTTCTACAAGAGTTACAGAGAGAGGATGCGAAAACTCGATATCTTGAGCTACCAGAAGATGTATGCAATGAGTAAGTCACTCATTACTAACCCTGTCTTCTTCATTTTTTTTTTCTTTCTGCAGATGTATTTTTCTTTTCCTATTAACTCTTTTTGTTGTTGATAAATTCTCTATCCATATTAACCTGCTAATCAAATTATTTTTATCAATAGAAATCAATAGCACAACCTACCTTTTCAGTCCTTTTGAAGTTAGGGACACGGACCCACTGAATCTAGTTAGTTTGGTTAAACAGGAGAATGAACCTGCTCGTATTACAAGCATTTAAAGTAGTAATTACACTAAACGAGGAGGTTGAACCAAACTTTTATCTTATTTTAATCAACTTATCTACTGCCTACACATGCATACGCAATAGAAAAATCCTTCATCAGTTCCATTCTTTTGCACCATCAAGAACGCTTTTGTTGCTTTACCCCCTAAAAGCTATTAATATTCTTTTATCCATGAAAGCTAAAAGATGAGCATATCTTTATGCGTTTGGAGCCACCCCATTTTCCTTTGTGCATGAATCCAAATGTTAAAGCTAGTTGAAGGAGCATATCTATAAATCTTTAATGCCGTCTACCGACCTTCATCTTTCAAGTACTTGCATGCAAGTCATTAAGCATGATATCTTATAATGGAATGGCTTTTACCTAAATCTCAATTCTCACCTGCATCTAGTTGCACAGACTTTAATGCTCCACGTAATGTATTTTCTAAGAAAGATTTCTTTTTAAAACAATCTTCTTTTAATAGAGAAGGAAGAAGACAAGTTGGAAAAGCAACGTGCATGATTTTAAATTAAAATGACCTTTAAGCTATATATATATATATGCATAGGTGGCCAATCACAGCTCCAACTTTTTATTGTTTATTTGATTACATTTCAAGCTTCCAAATGACGTACCTCATTCCTCGTGTTTCATGACAATCCATAGACTTTCTTCAGTCAAAGGACCCCCTTCAATCGATTGCAAGGCATGAAGCCTCAGCTCCAGCATTGATATCCCTTCTTCCACAGAAATTCCTGCTAAGCAAGCGCAGAAAGTCCAGTTCTGACCCGATGATGAACTTTGTTAGGGAATATCATAATGATTTGGAAGTTGTGTATGTTGGGCAACTCTGCCTTTCATGGGAAATCCTTCATTGGCAGTATGAAAAGGCACTCGAGTTATGGGATTCCGACCCTTATGGGATGCGACAGTACAATGAAGTTGCTGGTGAATTTCAACAGTTTCAAGTGATATTGCAAAGATTTATAGAGAATGAACCTTTTGAAGGTCCACGGGTGAAAAATTACATTAAGAGTCGATATGTGTTGCGTAATCTCCTTCAAGTTCCGGTAATAAAAGGTAAGATGTTGAACTATCTTGAATGCGCAAATCCTTTTGACAGTGACACTCTTTGCCCCCACAACTCCTCATACCTATGAAGAAACACATTAAGCTAAACGGGGCCATAATAACCAATAAATAAACCTGCTCATTTCTTGGTTTATGAGGGGAAATGTTTTTTAAAGAGTCGTTAGAAGCTACCCAGTATGGCTCTACCAAAGGGCTCTTTGTTTAAAAGTTTAAAGAAGCATGACTAAAGAGAAGCTTAATTTGTTTAATTTGTTCTTCAGAGGACAGTATGAAGGATAAAAAGGCAAGACGAAAAGGAAGGGATGATGATTCAATTACAAGTGATATGCTAGTAGAGATAATGGAAGAATCAATAAGGATTTTTTGGCGATTTGTTCGATCTGATAAAGATGCACAAAACGTGATTTCAAAGGGTCGCAAAGGAACTCAAATAGAGCCCCAAGATCCCACTGAACTAGAGTTATTGACAGAGGTTCGAACGAGTTTCCAAAAGGTTAGCTTTGTTTCTATATCCATCTATATATTGCTTCAAGTTCTGAACATGCAATCATGCTCTATGATGTTAAATCTGTTCTCTCCCGGAATGCAGAAGGAGAGGAGGCTTAAAGACGTTTTGAGAAGTGGAAACTGCATACTGAAGAAGTTCCAGAAACACCGAGAGGACAATTCTAATCAAGTTCTTTACTTCTTCTCTCAAGTGGATATGAAGTTAGTAGCAAGGGTTCTGAGCATGTCCAGAGTAACAACAGACCAGCTACTATGGTGTCACAATAAATTAAGCAAGATAAATTTTGTTAGCCGGAAGATACACGTAGAGCCATCATTTTTGCTTTTTCCATGTTGATGATAGCTTGCAGCAATCTCTACCACTGTATAGAAGATATCTTAGTGAAAAGGAAACGAATCTTGCAAGTTCGCCTCCCGTTTATTCTGCAAGATTTCGTTAAGATTATCATACGATCTCATTTTGCACGGGAGAAAGAAAATATATATTTCATATATTGATGATTCCCTACTGTAAAAAGTCTCATTTGAGGAAATACTTTTGCAAAAGCGTGTGGTGGTGGCCATTATAGGTTGCTTTGAGGGATCTTAACTCATTATTACACCTCTCGTTAAGATTATCTTTTTAGTTACTTTATTAGAAATAGACCCAAGAGATTACACTAGCCTGAAACCCAGTTACCAAAAAACACTATGGTGAATCAAAGATAAAAGATAGAATCACCCTATAAAATCCGGCTTCAAGCCTATATACACATTAATTAAATAAATAAATAAATAGAGCCTCAGCCCACCCTAATACAGCCTACCCGTTCTTTTCATTTTACTAGTGCGAATCATTAAAATATTTTTTTATAACTAGATCAAATTCCTTCAAGTTAATTTTCCTTTTTTCAGAAAAAAAATAATTAATAACTACATTTTCAATGCATTCCAGTCCATTTACTTTTATTTCATGATTTTTAATGAATTTTTAGGGTAAGTTCATAATAAAAAAAAATTATATAAAAAAATATGGAGTGAGATAAAAAGTAAGGTAGAAATGAGACTAAACTAATAAAGAATTAAATAATAATGGAAGATCATATAATTAAAAATAAATAGAGATTCAAGAAAAGTTGAAAAATTATAGAAAGAGATCTTGCACTCTAAAAAATATAAAATAAATTAACTTTTAACCATAAAATTTCTAAATTAGAGATCCTCATTCAAGAACCCTAACCATATATATATATATAGAGAGAAATTTGATTAATGTTTGAAAATGTGGTAGCAATTGCTTTTTAATTTTTTTTTTTGAAAATAGATTAAAATAATATTTTTTTATCTATTTTTTAAAATTTATTTTTAACATCTACTCATCAAAATGATTTAAAAATTCTAAAAAAATAATTTAAAATAAAAAAATTCAAATTTTAACAAAAATCAAGTTGAATCTCAATGTCAAATACCCTAAGAAAAAGAACCTAAAAAACACCCTACATAAAGAGACTTTATAGAAGAAGAGATTACAAAATAACTAAAATCTAGATAAAAAAATATGAGAAAAATAAAAACTAAAAAAAGCAACCAGGGTCATGAAAAAACGAGGGATAAAACTACCCAACATACACTGAAAAATAAGCCACTAAATTTATAAATAACATAGGAAGAAAGTGTGCCATCATGTTCTGGAACATAAAAATAAAAATTTCACTTACACATCATGTATTTCCTTTGTTGAGATAATAATAAAGATTGATAATTTTTTTAATATATTGTGTACCATTTTATCTTGTTATTTGTGTTAATTCTGCTTATTTGCATCGAGTTAAAAGGTGGGAACCTTATCGAATTGGCAAAACATATAATTATAAATAAACACAAGCGAAATAATAAAAAAAACCTTAGTCTAGTGAAATTAAATTGCCACATGAGAGCTAGAAATAAATTGGGTTATAAATAAAAAAGACATGTTTATTGAAAAAAATGCATAATTAAGGAATAATATTTTTGACTTAAGATATATATTTTCTCTATTAGGATTTAAGTCTCTCAAATTTTTATAAATTTTTATTTTAATAATTATAAAATTAAATAAAAATAGTTTTGAAAATTGTATTGTAGTGGATGCAATATTTAAGTATCCCCTAAGAAAGGTTAATAAACTATCTTTTTTTTTTCTTGTTTTCTAAATGAATATTATTTCAAGTTTCTCATTTTCATTGTATTAGAGAAAGTAAATATTTGTAAAAAGAATATAAAATAACAATCAGATTTTATGGTGCTCAATAAGTTTTCAATTTTTTTTTTTCAGTGAACACTAATAATCCATAAAGACTCCCAAGTGGCGTCGTTTTAACTGCCGTCGGATCTAGGGTTTTGAAATATAAAACCCTATTTAGAACAGTTTCCATTCTCTTGCCTCTCCCTCGCTACACTCTACAAAGAGAGACGCAGGAAGTAAGGACAAGCAAGATGGTGCAGCGACTGACATACCGGAAGCGACATAGCTACGCCACCAAATCCAACCAGCACCGTGTCGTCAAAACCCCTGGTAACAACTCTTCCATTGTAAATAGTGTAAAAGAGAAAAGAAGAAGCAAATTCTTTGGATTAATAGTTTTTTTTTGTTTATGAAATGAAGGTGGGAAATTGGTGTACCAGACCACCAAGAAAAGAGCTAGTGGACCTAAGTGTCCTGTCACTGGCAAGAGGATTCAAGGGGTACTTTTGTTTCTCTTTTTTCCTTTTCTCAAATTTTAGTTTTGGATTGTACTTCTGTTGCAACATTGATTTTATGAAAAAACTTAGAAAGTATTTTATGATAGACATAGTTGGTTGGAGACGCTTCAAGTTGTTTTTGTTAGGAGTTGGGATTTTATTTTGTTACTCTAAATCGAATCGAATCGAATCATGTTGAAGTACAATTTCACCTTAGCGATTGGCGTGTTAAAATGATTGTCGGGATGGGCGCGCAAACTACTCTGATTTGTGGTTGTCTGAGAGTTTTAGGAGATGGAGAGGGCATTTTTCGACATGTTAATTGGTTGCTGCCTGAAATTTGGGGTTTTGGGTTACAATGATTTTTTACTCCTACAAGTGTTAGAGATGAATTTTGGCATTTCTTTGTAGTCTCGGGCATCCACTCCCTTTAAGTCTTCCCCTGAAGTCAGCCCATCTTAAATGCTCCTCTCTACTACTTGTCATTTTGCTAATAGGTTTTACTGGGTTTTAGATTCTATGTGATTCATTGATGGGTTCCTGTAAGCGGTAGGGGATTTCCAAGAAAAGCGTGTGTGATTCTTTTCATCGGTCATGTGAAGAGTTGTTTTGCCCTTGTTTTCTGTTGTAGTAACTTATGCATGCAAATTTATCAGTGGTTGCTGGCTGCAGCATTTTAAACTCTGTTGTTGTCTACAAAGCTTGACCTGATGATGCTTGTTTTGATAAAGTTTTTACTTCCTTGCAGATTCCTCACTTGAGACCCGCGGAATACAAGAGGTCCAGATTGTCTAGGAATCGCAGGACTGTAAATCGTGCCTATGGTGGTGTCTTGTCTGGAAGTGCTGTCAGGGAGAGGTACTGCCTTGATGATTTATTGTTTCCTGCTTTTTCTGAAGTGATGGAAACTGGTTTAAGTGGTTTTGGTATGTTTTTTTATGTAGAATTATCCGAGCTTTCTTGGTAGAGGAGCAAAAGATTGTGAAGAAGGTTCTGAAGATTCAAAAGGCAAAGGAAAAACAAGCTTCAAAGAGTTAAAAAAGAGGTTCATGGAGTAATGTGTCCTGGGTTTCAATGTTTGAGCAAAATTTTGATGTTTTTGAGTATGATGATTTTTATCGTGTTTGATATTTATGCATCGACTTGCCTTTTATTCAATTTGACTAGATAGCACTGTAAACTTCATGTTTTATGATAACCAGTGTTTTAATGATGCCTTGCCTGTAGGATTCTTCTACAGTCACTGAACTTGCAGATGGCTTTGTAAAATTACTTGCACCCCGGGGTTTGGATGGGGTTAATCCAAACCCTGGGATGCAAGTAATGTGGATAATATGGATCATGAAAAAGTTGAGATAACCTGATAAAACAGAAATAATAAAAAATTATAAAATCATAAAGTTATTTTTTTATATAAAAAAATAATGTTGGATAATTAAATTAGAAAAGAAAGATGTCAGCTTCCATAACTTTTTAAATTTTTGACTTGAGTTATTATATTGAAAGTATTATATATATGTAGAAATAATGAAGTTTAATTTTTAATAAATTAAATATTGAATAATAAAATTTAAAAAAAAAATTATATAAAAAATTTAAAATTTAAAAATAAAATACTAATTAAAAGAATGATAAATACTTGAAATAAAAATAAATTAGAAAGTAACTATAATTTTTTATTGGAAATTGAAATTAAAAAGAAATAATTTTTTAAAAATTAAATTAAAAAATAATATATTATAAATTTAGATTGAAGGAGTAGATTGAAAAATAATAATTTTTTTATAAAAGGATTAAGAAAAAAATTATAAATTAAAATAATAAAGATCAAATTAAAAAGTAAATATATAACAATAATAAAATTAAAAATAAATAAAATTTTTATAAAAAAATAAAAAATAAAAAATAAAAAATAAAGTTGAAAAATTAACAGCAAAAAAAACTAAACTATAATTTTTTTTTAAAAGAGAGAAATGAAAAAAATAAAATCCCAATCAATAATAAATCACTCCTCAACTATTGAAACACACTACGCTAAAAGGGAAACTACACTAAAAAGGAAAGGACATAGGAGCTCTTTCAATGAAATGATAAAATGATATTTTTGATAAATTTTCAATGTGACACGTGTTGTTTTAAGTGTACGAGTACCTTTTATAAGCCAACTAGTGTCCCTCACATACACCAACAATGTTTTTTTAAAAAAATAATATTTAATATATGTAAAAAAATTAAAATTGTTATTTTGTTGTGTTTTTAAAAATAAAAAGATAAAAATATTCTTATTTATTGATTAAAAATAATTTTTAACTTGAAGAGTAATTAATTTATTTTATTATGTTTAAAAATATTATAAAAAACATATATAACCCTAATTAATTCTTTAAAGACTAATAGACCACGGAAATAAATTGAAATATTCTTATCACTAAGGCATTTGATTTTTCAGTTGAGCAAAATAGTTCTACACTGTTATACTAGTTTATATATATATATATATATTTATATAGTGATTTTCCCTTTCTCTTTAGTTTGTTACTAGTATATTAACCCATACTTTGTAATGAGTCGATATTATTTTTTTAAAATATTAAAAATATTTAAAATTTTTTGGGTCTAATAGTCATGTGGCCTGAGTGTTCCTACTAGGTTATAACGATTTGGGTCTGATGATCATGCTTAATTAATTTTTTTTATAATTTTTTATATGTTTTATAATAATATTTAAATTATTTTGAAGTATTCTAAACAAAAAATCAAATTATTTAATAAAAAAATATTTAAACTATCCATGAAGCATTTTAAATTGAAATTCTAATTAATGTTTTTATATTTTTTTATAAAAAATTATTTAAACTATCCTTGAAGTATTTTAAACAGAAATTCTAATTAATTTTTTTATATATTTTATTAAAAAATATTTAAACTAACTTTAAATATCCTAAATAGAAATCTTAATTAGTTTTTTTAATTTTTATAAAAAGAATTATACTACTATAATTATTAAATACGGACCAACTTAATAAATTAATCTAAGATCCGGTTGATTTAGTAACTGTACCAATTCAAACTTATTAAAAGATCATTCATTGCAACGACCCGCATAAGGCCTAAGTAACTCTCTATGGTAAATTTGAGATCTTATCTCTGTATGGATCTTCTTGCCGCCTCCAGCCCCTTTAGGCGTGACAAGCCTCACAATTTTCGTTGCTGGGGAACAAGACCAGACGATTTGAGATCTAACTTCAAAAGACAACAACAATGGTTGTTAAATACCTTCGTATATTTTTAGTATCATACATAGTAGTCTTGGTAGATGAAGCAGCATGGCTTCAGAAAGGCTTCTCAAAGGACCATAAAAAAAACACTCATAACCCTTTATGAAGGCATATATATGAAACTGTAGAGACATGGCCTGGAGCTCACTGCTCTTGCATCCAAGCCCAGAACTAAGTGTTGATGATAATTAAAAGAAAGTGATTGAAGATAGAAAAGGCAAGTAATATCATGGCCAACCTGGAACAGCAAATCCAACCATAAAAAATAGATTACGCGTGGCAATAAAAAAAAGCAGCGGTTGCGAATAGTGAAGTATGAAGGATAAAGATTAAAAATGAATCAAGAATAATAAGAGCAGAAATAAACATGAAGGACAGTAGCACAAGCATCCGAGAAAGCAACTTGCATTTGGATGAGGATGACCAATTGCTGATGAGAGGCATAAGGATGACCAATCGCAGATGCAGGGTGGTGGAGGGGGTGGAGGTGGTGGGATTGGGTTGCGAATAATGGTTTTTTTAATGAAACGGGAGCGTCTTCCGGGGGCTTTTTTTTGTAAGTGCGGATATTTTTCCATAGTCATCTTTTTTATATTTTTTTAAGTTGAGTATTAGTATTTTTTAAAGTTTAATATATAAATATTAAAAAATATTTTATTTATAATATATATAGCCAATATTTATATGATTTTTTTATAAAACATTAAAATTTTAAATATATATTTTTAAAATTTTTCAAGTTGACTTGAGTTGATAAGTCTTTGCTAGGTCAACATCTAAGCCGGGTTTGATAACTATGCAAACTAACGATGCAAAAATCCTAGTTAATGTTTTTGTATAATTATTTATATTTTTTATAAAAAATATTTAAACTACTCTTAAAGAATCCTAAACAGAAATTTAAAAAAAAAATTATAACTTTTTTTATTTTTATAAAAAAAATATTTAAACTAACATTAATGTATTTTAAATAGAAATTCTAAATAATTTTTTTATAATAATTTTTTTATTTTTATAAAATAATAATTAAACTAACATTGAAGTATTCTAAACAAAAATTTTAATTAATTATTTTTTATTTTTTTTATAAAAAAAATATTTAAATTATCCTTAAAATATCCTAAATAATTTAAACTACACTAATGTTGGACATGTATTGTAGTATCTTTATGGGCTCGAGCACACATCTTGAACCCAACTCATTTGAACCAAACACTCTTTTAGGATCTTTTAAGGACTTTAGGTCTTTTAGTAGTTTTTCAGGACCCCTACATGAGTTTTATAATATTTTATATTGATTCAATATATATTATTTTAAATGGAATACAAATCAAGATACTATATTAATTTGTAGGAGTGAAATTATTTTTCAGTCCCTCCTTTTCATAAAATAACAAGATTCATAGATTATACATATCTGATAAATTCATCAAGTTCAAAGTTCATAATCTCTTCATTTTTAATATTTTTAGCACATATATTTTAAGAGTTTATCTTTTTAAATTATCATTATATTTTCTCTTTTTATAAAAATATTTACTTAAACATTCAAAAATTTCAATATCCTTTTTAAGTTTTTTTTACAAGTTATATATAATCTTTATTCTTAAACTACTTAGATTTTTTAAACATCATCTTAATTCAAAATAACTCCAAACTTTAGTTAGTTTATTAAAATGCTTCTTAAAAAAAAAAAATGCTTTTGATGATGTATTGACTTTCATTTGGTCGACCAAATTGACATGCTCTAGTTGCTATGATCTATTTACTTTCTTTATCAAAATAGGGATACGAGACGCCATCTAACAAAGCCATGATCATTTTGTTAGGTACATGCTCTGCTCTGGTTGTTATGGCTAACAATCTAATGCCATTACTCTGATGTGTATTCAGTTTCCAGGTTACCCAAAACAAAAAAAAAAAAACACCTTGAAAGTTAAAACTATGACAGAACAATGTTGGGACCGAAAAAAGAGAGAAGGTCCTGAGTGACCTCCGTGGGTCACGATGCTACCTTGTCGCGTTGCAACAATGCTTGATGTTGCAAGTGAGGTTCTGGCTTAGTGGTAGAAGAGGTTTGTCCTCTTTCTCTGTACCTGAGTTCGAATCTCACCATGCATATTTATCACCCCCGTGGTGCCTTACTTGCTCACTGGGCTTGCAGGATATTCAGTGGGCCGTGTAGATTAGTGGTGGTGCGTGTAAACTGACCCGAACACCCCACGTAAATCAAAAAAAAAAAATACTTGATGTTTTTTGGAGCCGACAACGTTGAGTCACAGCCAACCATGCTTATTAAATCCGACCTCATTTGTCAATTTAAAACCCCACCATTTTAGAAACTAGATTCATTTTAAATCGATTTGAATCTTAAAAGTAAAATTTAGCTAACTTGACTCGATAAAAGTCGAAAGAAATCTAAATGGGTCACTTCTAAAGATTTTTTTTATATATAATATTTTATTTAAAAGAATTTAAATGGTATTGATTTAGAGTCTACACCATAAATCCATGATCCGAGCTTTTGACCGGATCAAATGAATCTGGATTTAATAAATATGGCTACGAGGAGGGTAGGTATACGTTTCTGATACGGTTTGGAGTGTTGTAATCTCTTTTCTTTTCTTGCATTGTAAGGCCATAATAAGTTGTTCAAAACATGTGCTTCTCATAGTTCTACTTTTATAGGTTTATTGACTTGATCATGGGTATTCTACATTCTCTGTTCTCTGACCTTGTATATGGGGACACTGGTGGCTGGCTATGGTAAAAGGAAACTACAAGGGGAGTTGTAAGCTAGCACGATCGTTTAGTAAGCCTCGCTCCACCATTCCAGTCTCCCCCCTGGTTCTCACCTCCTGATGCCATATAATACTCGTATCATTCTAATGGGTTGAATATTACACGACATTTCTTTTTTTTTTAAAAAAAAAAAAAATGTTTTCCATGAGGGATAAAAAACCCATACTTCAAAAGATCGTGGGTCAACCAAGTTTTTTTTTTTTTGGATTACTTATTCATCTTTATATTTTTGGCTTTTCTTAGCTTCATTATCTTCAAGATTGTTGGTCTCTAATTTCTTCTCTCTATTGCAAAGATCCCACCTTTTGATTTTGTTAAGAGTAGATGATTGCTGTTATAAATTGTAATAGCTTGAGGGATTGAATTCCCATTTATGAATCTTGATTTGATGGAATTTTTATTAGAAATAGCCTTTGGTACAAGAGTGAGAGTGAAAGACTGAATGGATGAGAAATCAACATGGCTCTTTTTGAGAATTGTCCAGCTTGCAAAATTTAAAAAACTCATAATATTTTGATAAAAATGCTTAAATTAGTTGCATGAGTTGGCACGGAGTAATAAAAAAATAAAATAAAGCATAAAAAGTGTTGCATATATATATATATATATATATATATATATATATATATGATATAATGACAATTATTTTTCAGGATTAGATTTTGAATGGAAAAATAACAAGGAATTCTTTCTTTTTTTTTAGTTTAAATGTTTGGAATCTTTACGTTATATTTTGGTCACTAAAAATCTTAACTGATTTACATAATATATGGATAAAAAAACTAATTATATATGGAGAAGATAATATCACTCTTAATACATTCACTCTAAAGTAAATTATATTGTTGATTCTTCTAGTTATTACTAAAATTCTATCGTGTTTTTCTAATAGTAAATTTATTTATTGATTAAAACAAATTCACCTTAGTAAGGTGAACCATAATTTTATGAGTTAATTTTAGACATTCTAAAACTAAAATATTTTTTTGTGTATATTTTATACTTTTATTTCCCTTGATACTAGAAAAGTTGAAATACATCTTATATATAAATTTATAATTCTTAAATATTAAAAGTAAATAAAAGGGGAGAGAGAAGGGGTCATTATAGGTTAATCTTCCATATAAGTTCATAAAACATGATATAAAAAATAAAAAAATTGATTTTTTTAAGAATCACTAAAATTTAAGCGAAATTAGAATGAATTTTACAAACTTGTTATAAAATTTATATAGACAAAACTATTTCTTTGAATTTTCTTGTTTTTGAAATATACAATATTGTGTAAACAAGTATTTTTCCTCTTGTCTTTCATTTTTATGAAAAAAAAAGCACAAAATTTTTTTCTTAGTACTTGGCCATATATTACAAGTGACATTCAAAATCTAAACAACATACATTCATTAAAAAGAAATGATACACTAATATACCATGAAATTGAACCCATCAATGTATCATTCAAAGCATATACAGTCCATGGAAATTACCCCACTATCAAAATTAGAGTCCAAACCAAGCTAAATGGAATAAATCAAACCATTAACCCATGCTGAAATCCAAGTCTGCATAAACCCAAGATGCTAGCCCATTACAAACACACACCTTGTTAAAGAAAAGGCTTCTGAAGAATCAGCCCAGGAAGCTTAGACCAAACAAAACAACCATACTTGGACTTAAAGGCCTAAGAAAAACCAAACCCAGCTGGAAAACAGAGTACAGCCTAGCCCATGCGGGAAAAAACCTTCCTTCAGATTAATTTTGATGAAATAGTTTGCTCTTGCTGAGTAGATTAACTTTACATATTTTTGTTCAGAACTCTTCATAATTGAAACAGATAGCGGATCAAATGAGAAACGAAGGAAAGAATGTCCTTGTGAACGTGCCGGAATTTATAATGCTCATGTTGCTATATCCACTGTGTCTTAAGGTTTTTTAAGAGGTAAGTTTCTGCTGTATCTCAAGGTTTTTGACAAGCTGGAAGCATTTACAAGTTTTAGAGTGCATTTGTTTACGTAGTTACGGATACATTTTAATTAAAATATAGTTTATAATTATTTAATTAAAAAAAATTATTGTGTTTTGATCTCATATAATTTTTATATTTAAAACATGATTAATAAAAAGTAAGAAAATCCTGTTTTTTATGCAGTGTTCATGTTAATTACACTGTTTAGTGAACAGTGTAATTAACATGAACAGTGTATATTGGTACACTGTTCAGTTTATAGTATAATTTATTTGCACTGTTCATACAATTTTTTTTTAGTATTAATTTTATTAATATTTTAAAAAAACTAGTTTAGAATGAATTAAATTTATTTACACTGTTATGTGAATAATATTTTTTTAAAAAAAACACTAGTATAGAATAAATTAAATTCATTCGCACTATAATATCAATTTTATACCTAATAATATTTTATTTAATTTTATTACATGCTCAAAAAATTATAAAAACTGTAGTTCTTATCGGATGAATTTTGTATGTATTGGAATTATAAATAGTTTAATGAAATAATAAAAAATATTTTATATAAAGTATTATTTATTTCATGATATAATAGGAGTAATTAATTTTACAATATTTAAATTTAAAACCATCAATATTAATATATATTTTTAAAAATTATTTTATAACCTCAATTTCAAAAGTATTTTTAATTAAATATATTAAACTACTTTTTTTAACCTCAATTTCAACCACAATTTTAATTAAACATTTATTTTTTCAAACTAACCTCAACTAAAAATATTTTTTATAAAATATTTTTTTTCAAATCACAACTACAACAGCTATTACTATACCAAACATATTTTTAATAGACCATATTTCTATGAACTTCCATGAAACATCTCGCAGATCAAACTAACTAGGACTCCATGGAAGGTTGCAGAGGCTTTCTCATGTTCATCTGGAGATATTGTTCATTTTCATCGCCTTAAAGTGGTGCATACCTTGTTAGATGAAATTTATTTCATAGTTTTGGTTCAATGTGATATAGTTTTTAGCTTTTTATCCATACAAAATTAAAATTAAATTATGTTGTCTTTTTGTATTTTCAACTCGTAAATTAATAAAAAAGAGTCTTATTATATTAGTTTTGACCCCTCTAGGAAATCATCCTAGCTCTGCTGCTGATCACGATGCTGTCATAAATGCGTTGTGGACCGAATTGATTTTCAACTTCGAGTTTTGACGGAATTTTCTGTCACAATTTTTATTTCCTCAGCATCCTTTAAAGATCATATCCTTAATGTACAGGTGCAAATTACGTACAATAATGTTGTCCATGACAGCATTGTGATACAGTTCTCTGCTAAGCAAAAGCAAGGGGATGGAGGTGATCGGAGGGAAAGAGAAACAAGAACAAGGGAATGAATATAAATTAAGAGAAATTTATTAGCCTACAAGTGTATGCTTGGAAAATATGGAAACTACTGTACAGTGAACAAGATGCATTTCTGAGGCTAGTTTGCTCCTGCTAAAACATCATTCAAGCCAGAATATATATTTTTTTGGAAGCTATTTTAGATAAATTCAAATGCTAGACCTAAATCCCACGATTAATTCTTCTGTGTATTAATAGGATTTAAGTATGGCATTTGTTTGTGGAATAAGTGGTGGACATCTCACTGGGGCAGGATGGTGAATCCCATGGCAGGTTAGACTTCCATGCATCAGGCAGGTTTGAAGGCAAGCTGAAGGGGAATCCGATGGACCGGAAAGTCCCCATAAGGTTATTATCTTGAATTGAACTTGGATTCTTTCTCAAGCCTGTCTCATCTCCTGTGCCTATATCACCTTGCATTTCTTGGAGCAAATTGATCGAGAATCCATTGAACTGCTGTTGTGAACCTTCATATTCTGTGCTCTCGGAAGCTTTACCAGCTTCACCCATCAATGCAGGATTCAATAGCATGGAAGGAGCATCATCTGTAGACTTGATGGGACCCGAATTCTCGAGGGGTGAAAACAAGAAGTTGTTGGGAAGATCACCGTTTGATACGGGGAATATATATGATGTGTGGACTAAAGGATTAATAGGCCTGTAAGAGGGGATGTCTAAAACAGGGAGACCAGCAGGAGGGGCCTGCTGGAAGTCATTATTGGAGCCTAAATGGAAATTTGATCCTATTTCAGTTGTGCATGACATGTTCTCTGAACTGAACTGAGTGCAGTGTGCCCCTTGGGCGAAAAAATCAGAAGCTGTAGTCTCTGGTAATACTGGAGAGACCCAAGAGTGAGAAAGAGCTCTTTGTGCCATGGAATTGGTTTTCTTGAATATCCTACAAATAGCCCATGCATCCTACAATCATGTATAAGAAAATTAACACTCATCATATCATAAACATTTTTCTTTTATCATCGAGATGAAAATGAACATATAGATGGAATTAAGTACAGTACTGAAGGATGCATAGAGTCATTACGTTTGGAGGAAGGCTTTTGTCTAGGAGCTTCTTTGGTGGTGGTGGCTCAGCAAGAGAAGGAAGCCGGAATTCGTGCATCATCCAGTCAGTTTTCATTCCTTTAGCAGCTCGACCTCTGTAGAACACCAGGGACTTCTTCAAGCCTATGCACCTGGTGCCATCAGAGGAGTAAATAGGACGGTCTGTTCCAGTCGCCTTCCAAAACCCAGCTCCAGTAACTCTATTTGGCCTTGCACTGTTCCTGTACTTACGGTCCCTTGGGCAGTAAAAGTACCACTCTTTCTCTCCCGTAGTCGCCAGCTCTTCTTGTGGGATAAGGATAAAAAGAAAGTACTCAATAAAGTTTATAGACTTAAGAATGAACTATATATATGATAAGCTTTGCGTAAGCATTAATGTAACAGTAATATTTTCTCAACTTTGAAAGTGGTGATCATGATGTTGAAATTTTGTATGCTTCCTAGTGTTTTTAACAAAAGAATCTTCCAAACAAGAGGAAAGTTCAAATGAAAGTACCTTTACTAACTTAATATCCGTTCTTTCTCAAGGAAACTTCAAGGAAATTTCTTATCTTGATATATATAGATATAAGTTAAGCATGCAGGCTCTAATCTCTATTTTCTTGTCTTTTGTACATGCATGCCAGGTCTAACTCAACTCTGAAATCTGTTAGCAATGAAAGAAGACGGAGAAAACTAAAAAGAAAGATGGAGTTTCATACTTGGAAGATCCCAAGGATCATATTTATAAATATCAACTTGCTTGATAAGCTCAATAGGAAGAGATCGCTGCTGTATCTTTCTTTTGAGGTAGAACCCAACAAGCTCTTCATCAGTTGGATGAAACCGAAAACCAGGCAACATCACATCATCGATCTTATCTACATCATTCTTCTCTTCCATCTCCCTCCTCTTCTTTATCTCTAAAACTTTCGCTTGAAGTACGCTAAGTTTAGAGAGAGTTGAAGAAGAGAAATAAGTTGTAGCACTGGAATAATCTAAATATGAAGTGAACCTGGCTAGAAGAAGTAGGTTTTATCGTATTCCTAAATCTTGAAATCGAGGTGGGGTTTCTTGTAGCACAAGAAGCTGTTGGAGAAACTAAACCAAACCAAGAAGTGATAACCACAAAAACTAATAATTGTAACAGTACAGGAGGAGCTAGCTCAAGCTGTGAGGAGCATCAGAGTTATGAGTAAAGAGAGGAGCACTTAAATCAAAACCAAATTCTATATGCTTCCTGAGAGGGGTTCTGATTCCGAAGCTTAGGCCACCATTTCAGGATGACTGCAACGGAGAGTGTGTTTATGCGAAAATCACGATGACTTTGTAAGAAATATTTGAGCTCAGCTAATTATATAATAAGCTCACACAGTAAGACTGCTACAACCCGAGTCAAGGAAATTGTGGTTTTGAATGGAACTGACTCATGACTTGCCCTCTCCTAAATCCAATTTATGGATCTCAAGAGACTACAGAAACAGCAGCATTTTGAGGCTTGAAAACCAAGCTGTTTTCACACTTCTTGGTTAAAAAAATAGATAATAATAAGAAGAACAATAGAAATTCCCTTTAATCTTCAACAAATCAAAAGACAAAATGACAAACCAAGCGTCCAATGTGTCATGCTATTTTATTTCACTCGTAAAATAATCATAGCTTGAATTGTTTCCCCCCCTTAAACTATAAGGAGAGGTTCTGGATGGATCAATTTCCAACATTACAAAAAAGTTCAAATTTATATTCAATTCATTCTATGAGATTCTCTGCAAATTCCCCTGATAAAAAATATATCTATTTTAGCATCCCTTGGATCAGAGAAATTCCCTTCCCATTCTCTTAGGCCTTCCATTCCATTCTCTCTGCCACATTTGAACAGGTGATAATATTGTAGTTTTGTGTTATTATCTACAATGGGTTCCCTGGACCACCCTTAACCTAATCGAAAAAAATCAGTAAATAAAATAGTTCCACACTTCTACTGGCCGTTCCATGGCCAAGAGTATCCTCATTAAACATGCATATTGGATCTATTAAACTAAGAAAGGCTCTGAAGCAACGGCTCAGAACAAAGAAAATTAAAGAGCATATTGCAAGTTAACTTTCATTCATGTTCACAGCTAGAAAAGCAGTAGAAAGATCTCTACCATATTTGGTTGAATAATAATTAATTTTCTTTGGAGCTCATTAATTACAAAAAGTCAAGTTTACAATACTTGGGACATACAATACTGTGATCTTAGCAGCATCCATTCTACAGAGCTCAACTAACGCTTCCAGAGAACACCTGGAAATTTTTGAGATGTCACCCAATGATAGTACCAGTAGAACGTAGGGCTAGCCAGCAACAGTGCTGCTTCGAGACAAATGTTTTGAAAACTGCGACGGATCGAGCTAGCCAAAGCCAGGTAAATTCAAGGGGGGCTGTTCACCAAACAGTAAGAAATAAGCAGCTCAACCACTTGCTGGTATGACTAGCGATGCCATGACATAATGATTTTTTGCAATGTCAAGAAGCTCATGGCAGCATAGAATTAAGCGGATACTTGCTCTCGGATATATCTTACGAAAATATTTATCAGATGCATTAAATGGGTTTTACTCAATAAAAATCCGTTCATACTATATGGAAAATGATCTTCTTTCATCACAACGAGAGAAGAAATCGAAAACTTTCTGTTCTAATATATTGATTCTGATGCTCGACACCGAGATCACAACAGAACGCAAAAGTCAATCTTGCACCTTGATTTCATGAACATTGAAACATGAAATTTGAGGATGGCAATTTTTATTTATTTATTTACAGTTTCTCGGGCAAAAGCTAGCTACCAGCTTTTACCACAATATTTTCGAAATTCAAGTTGTGACCCACCAACGTATTAATTATCGCTGACTTCATATTATTAATTTTATTTAGAGATCTCAGTAGTACTTTCTCATTACAACTTCTGAGAACAAAAAAAGTATATCTCAGCACAGTTTTACAAACGGGGCCACGATGAACTAGACACATTGAAGCCTCTCTTACGCTAGACATTAGTCATGGGAACCGTTGTTTCAAGCAAAGTAGTGTTAATTAGTTATGAACCCTAAAACTAATTAAGAAAAATGTGCACAGAACAAGAATAGGGTGCCAAGAAATCAGTGTTTCTCTGCTTGAGTTTGCTCAATATTGCTACTATATGTTTCCAAGACAGAATTAAACTCGATATAAATATGAAGATCATAATGGTCAATGGCCAATTGGGAAGTCCAAAATGAGTGAAACTCAATTCCCAAAAACATAGCCCTCGTTTAAAACCCTTTTTGTCTTGTTCTTGGCCTCAATTTTGTAACCCATGCGTGCAACCCCTGTTGAAAAAAAGGGTTGAACTCTTGTAATCGAAGCTTCCACTTCTCTTTTTGTGTGAACATTAAGTCATTAAACCTCTCTTAAGCTTAATCATGTTCCCAATGTAGAAAGTCCACGTTAAAGTTTAAACCTATCAGATGGCCGGCAAATTTTCAAACCACATTCTTAAACCCTAAATTCTACCGTTTGATTTGATTATGCCAAGCTATGTATTTCATGTTTCTTGTCTAAAGCAGCCGGCCATTCCTATACCCAACATGTTCGTACGCAAAAATTTTCTCCACGTGATCTTATCATGTGTCATGAAATTAAGAATTGATTTAAATTAGTAATTTTAATTCTAGTTCTCAACCTCATTTTCAAATTATCCTGGTAACTGGAGATCCGATTTAATATATATTTTTTAATTTTATTTCTAAAGCATTTTCACGGTGTCAAGAAAAAATCATGATATTGTATTGACATGCTAGATTTTGCAAAAGTAAAAAGAAAATGTTGGCTTTGTAGTTTGTGAAAAAATAAAAAATAAGGGGATTGAAATTTAAAGTTAGGCAAAAATAAAGGTTTTTGTTTTTTTTATTGTTTATTTAGTTCCATTTCTAGGAAAATTGCATCTAGATTTTTTCCAAATTTTCTTTTAGTCATTTTAGTTTTACAGTTATACATTTTGATTCAAAATTTAATTTGTTTTGAGAGATGAGATATATTTAGAAAGAATTAAAAAAAAAAAGAAAAAAAGTTATCGATTTACCACATAGCTATAACAAAATTGATTTCATGTAGTCAACAAGTTTTATATGAAGAAAAGAGTTTAATTAAAGTATTTTTTTATTTTTTATCTTGTCAGAAAAAAAGTAAAAATATTGAGGTTAAAAAAGATTTTTTTTTTCTAGGTTTGATTTTGTTTTTGTGTAAATTTAGAAGCATTTTGAATTTATTATTTATTTTATAGATATAAGAGTGCTTATTTAATGTTTTAAACGAAAATATATTATAAAATATTTTTTTTAAATACAAAAAACTTGAGTCCAAAATATTGACCGTATTTTTAATGGTTGAAAAATAGGTACTCATTATCTATTTTTTTTTTTAAAAAAAAGAGCTTGTCCTCGCATTTAACAAAGGATTAAAAAAAAGAAAGAAGGAAAGGACGAGATGCGTGGCCTTGGCCTTATAAGCCCTCGTGTGTGGCTTTTCTTTTAAATGAGTCGAACGTGCTGGTTCACCCTACTTTAGATGTTTGGTCTCTTTTGCCCTTTAATTTTTTTCTCTTCAATTTAAATTAAAAGGCATTAAAATGGATTAACTAAAAATAGATTTGGGATATTATTCTATGAAATGCCATTCAATTTTTACTTTGATAATGTAAAAGAACTTCATCTTGAAATAACTATTTGTTTTCAGTCAAACTAGGTTTTTAAATTTTTTAGTTGAAATTTATTTAGATAAATTAATTAAAAATGTATTTAGTATATTATTTGATAAAGTGTACTTCAATTTCTACTTTGTTATATTTAACAATATCTAAGGTATTTCTCTAGAAGTGATGAGCTTTTTTCTCTTTTATGCAACTCTTTATAATTTTTTATTCTTAATTTTTTTAGATTATATTCAATTGTTTTTCTTTACTTGTTTATTTTTGTTATCATATAATTAAATAATTAATTTAATTAAAAAACCATTTATTAAGCTTAATCGGATTGAAGACTTGTATAGAAAGTTTAATGAGTCAATTCAAATAAATATAAAACACTTCTTCTCAAAATTAAATAACCAACTTATTAATTTTTTTAAAGTCAAATCAAGTTTTGAATATAACAATTAAGTTTTGATTGGACTTATTAAATCAAACAAGTTATTCTAACATAATTTAATTTAAAACTTATATCATGTATGGACCATCATAAGATCAAGCGACAATTAATAAGAAAAAAAGCAGTTATGCTAACAAATTATTTTTTTAATTGATTATTAATTTTTAGTTTTTTTAAGAAAAATAAACATATAATTAAATAAATAATTTAAATAACATAACTTGGAATAAGGTCGTGTTTTTTATATGTATATATCACTTAGTTTTTTAATTTAATCTTTTATTATTATTAATAAATTTTTTAGTATTTATTGATGCATATAATTATTAATTAAATTTATTAAGCGAACGCATCAAATCTCAGTTCACATTTGAAAATCGCTTTAATAAAACCTTCACAACAATTACATATTCTTTTTTTTTGCCCCTCGAAGACGAATTTCTAATCCTGCCCGCAGGGGAGTGTGGATACCAAGACTAATACTTAGCTATATCACAATAATTCTTGTCGGTAGAAAATTAAAAAAAGGAGTCATGAACTAGCTGTATTGCCGTGAATCTTACAAAATCTTACTATTTTAAGCTACTTTTAAATTTATCATATGCAAGCACACTCTTGTGTGTGTGTGTATATATATATTTTAAAATAAAAGATGAAATTAAAAATTAATAAATTTTTTATAAAATAATAAAAAAATTAGAAATCAAAAGAAAGGACTAACCTGAAAAAAATAAGATATGTCAAATTGAAATTGATAAATAAAAATAAAAAAATATAAATTTTTTTTTTATAAAAGATTAAGAACAAAAATTTAAAATCAAAGGAATAAGAACTTAAGTTAAAATATCAACAATAAAAATGATTGATATATAATTTTTTGGAAAGAGAAAAAAAAATAAAAAAAATAAAAATTCTTTTAGTGACAAACTACTTTACTATTGTTAACATAGATTGCACCATGAAAGAGAGGATATAACACTGCTTCTAATAATATGGTAGAAAAGAAATTTTGACCACTAGTAAGCCCTTTATGCGCCTCCCAAATCATCAAATAACTCTCATACGCAAGGGCGTAACATACACCAATAATGTTTTTAATTTAATTAATAATTAATTTATGCTAGAAGATCAAAATGTTTTCAATAAAAAAAAAATAGAGATCAAAATATTTTTAAATTAAAAACATGATTAATTTTTTTTATTCCAATGATAAACTTATCATTTTACCATATTTAAAAAATGAAAAGGCATTAAAATTTTTGTTTACTAGTTTAAAAGCACATATAATACAAAACCCGGTTCATGGTTATGCTTTGCCATCGCTAGGTATCCATTAGGACACTGCATTTACACAAAATGTGGACAGGTGTTGTACCTTTGGCGCCAAGGGACAATTGAAGTGTTTTTTTATGTAAAATCTATTATGCGTTATAACATAAAATCATAAAACCTTCCAAGTATCAATTTCAAAGAATGTCATGTAATCATTTTATTAAATTTTAGTTAATCTATAAGAGACCGTGTGAATTTTAAAGTTTTATTTGATTATCTATTTTTTAATATTAAAATAATTTTTTAAAATTTAATTAGAGTTGATCATCATGAATTGAATATTAAACATATTATATATAGTTTAGTTTGGTAGGTAGTGTTTGTGAAGTGTTGTAGTTATTATTTTTTAAAGTATTTTTTATCTATAAAAGATTGAAGAATAATAATAAATAATGTTTTAAGGTTATACATAGACCAAATGTATTGATTAATTTCTCTTTTTTGTTGTCAAATCATTGATGAATATAGAATAAATATAGATGTGAACATTCTATTATTAAAATGATTATTTCTTTCGCTTTTTTTATACTAATCTTTTTTATTTAATTAAAAGAGATTTGGTTAAACAAACAAAACAATTAACGAAGTATACTAAAGCACAAGCAACGGAGCCTGTTCGCTGGCAAACAAGCTAAGAAACAACATACTAACTTCTAGCTTGACCTAAATGAAGAGACAAAAATGAAAAGTATAAATCATTTCGTTAAACTAGGAGTCAATAATCACAACTCTATTAGTCGTTATATATATATATGTATTATCGGACCCTATCTATTAGTGAAGATTCAAGGGTAATATAATGGAAATATCGGACCCTATCTATAAGTGAAGATTCAAGGGTAATATAATGGAAAACAACATCCCTTTAATATAAACTTTTAAGTTCTAGGATTTTAACTCCACTTGCCTGAGTGGCAAGTTTTGGTAGGAGCTACATAAGCTCGCCGGAAAACTCTTTATCCGGCATCTTGAGCAAATAAAATACTCTTATGCATCGATCAATCAATTGGCAATTCATCATAGATTCTAATAATAATGCTACCTTAATTCTTAATTTTCTGTTTAAATTTTCAAAAAGGACTACAAAACTTGTCTTTTTTTGCTTGACAATGATCAGAAGGGATGCGGATATCTTGGATTTGGATTTGTATATAACAGGAAGAGGAATCGGGTGATAGCGCTTTTGATTGTGAAGTGAGATTCATACTTTTTCTTTAATTAAGAGATATAGACAACATTAAATAAATTCAAGCTTAATAATACTAAATCAAAAACTACAAAATATGACAAACTCACATGCTTACATATATCCATTAATCTAAAATCATATTTCTTTTATGTTTAAGCAAGTGGTGTGGTTTACTTGAGACCTCATTAAGGAAGTAGCCCATGATTACCATCATCATCTTGGATGAGTTGATTGGCCACCGGTCTAAGGCAATGATCGGGAAACTTCAATTATTGTTTGAAATTATAATAATAGTTATTTATTTTTAAGGGGTGTATTTTTAATATAATATTAAAATAATATATTTTATTATTTTTTAAAAAATTATTTTTGAGATCAATATATCAAAACGAGTTGAAAAAATCAAAATAAAATTAATTTAAGGTGAAAAATAAAAAAATTTAAATTTTTTAAAAGTTGAGAAAACCAAAATAAATTTAATTTAAGGTCAAAAAATAAAAAAATTAAATTTTTTAAAAATATTTTTAAAATATAAAAATAAACATATATTAACATTTCAAAATTAAATAGAATAGTAATTGCTATAATTGAAAACAAACAGCTTTTAGAATAGTAAATAGCTAGATTGATCATTGATGGGATCTTGGAGACAAATGATATCTTAAGCATATCAAACATAAATGAATTAGAATGGTAATTACTATAAGTGAAGATTAACATAAAATATTTTCCATAAAACATGGTCGACACGCAAGTAGAAAAGGAACCCGACTTGGCCCAATGGTAAGAGGAGGCACCTACCACAGAAAAAGATGTCATGTCTTGGTTGTATTTTTTTTTTCCTCTTATAATCGTCAGCTAATTTAGGTCCTTCTCATTGTAGGTCCATCTCATGTTTATTTATATGAAATGTAAAGATAAATGTACAAAAACTAATTTATATATCATTTATATCTATTATTTGATATAATTTAATTGATTAAATTTTAAATTTATTTTTTAAAAATTATTAGTTTGAGTTTTATAAATTTAAAAATTATCAAAGTTGTTAATTTTAAAACTTGTAAATTAATTTGAATATTCATGTTAAAAAAATAAAAATAAAGGATATGCAAAGTATACTATAATTCAATTACTGTCTCTTTCTTTGGAACTTGATGTAATTTTTTAAAGCTTATTGCTTCCTATTTTGTTTGTTAATGAAAGATCAGATAAGTTCTGCTCTTATACGCGCACAGTGTGAACATTAAGAGCAGTATAAAATTCCCAGAAAAGAAGACAAAGGGGTGTTCGGTGCACCCATAGTTTAAATTTTGAATTATTTTTATTAAAATTATATTTTTTTATATTTTTAAATTATTTTAATGTTTTAATGTTAAAAATAATTTTTTAAAAATAAAAAAAATACTATTTAAATATAAACTCATAAAAATCTCATGTACCTGTCAATATTTATTTTTCACGGTAACTCATGCATGAAGATAACCAGCGGAGTCCCTGTTTCTTAAGTCTTAAGGAAACGTTCTAGACCTCCATTTTCAAATACAGTCCAAGTTTAAAGTCTCAAAGGATTATTAGAGAATATTAGATCTCGACTGGTAATTAATTTCTTTTCAATCTAAAGCCTTAATGATAATGTGTCAAGTAACAATATAAAATTATTTATAAAATCTTATAATTACTTAAACATACATTGACCAAAAATCACAAATTAATATAAATATTACAGCCTTTTCTTTCTAATTAAATTGAATATTAATATAAATTATTTTCACAGTGTTTAAGTCCTTAAATTAAAAACGAAAAGTTTTGATTTGAAGTGAAATGTTTGGAAAATTATTACAAAATCATTTTTAAAATCTCATTTAAATTATATGATTGAAGTTTTTACATAATGGATGGAATACTTAAATTCTTAAAGAGAAAAGAACAAGTAGTCAAAATAATTAAAATCCAAAGCCCGTGGTGAGGAATACAATATAACTATTATCATAGGAATTACATTTGTTATAACTAAAAACCAATAAATATATATTATCTATATATAATAATAAAACGGATACAAAACATTGCAAATAAATTGTTGATATATCTTTTACTAGATCATGCCAAATTATGTTAACACGTGCCAAGCAAAGCAATTCCAAGTATTTTTTTTTTTATTTTTTTTTTGTTCTTGACGAGGGAGGACCGTAGTAAATTACTCCAGAACTAGTCTTTTATTCATTTCTTCTAGAATTTCAAGACCCAAATCCATAATAGTTCAAGGCTGCACATATTTGGACTCCTCCTTTCAAATCAAACCTTATTGGGCTCACAATCCTTCTCAAATCCATTTGTGAACACTGCCTTCCTTCCCTCTTCTCATTGTCGAGCACAATGATGAACTAAATTGGAACACTGAATCATACTACAAACTCGAGATCTTTGTCTCTTTTATTCACCTCAAAAACATCATCTTAAAATACAAAAAAAGTAAAATAAAATTGAAAAACCCTAAAACTTGGCATACCCTTCTATTCCATCAATTCCAAATACTAAAAGGATATCAAATATTTGGAAACTTTGGTTTCTTTTGTTGATCATGAAGTTTTCAACAACAAAATGACAGTAGATGAAGCACAGGTGATAGTACATGCAGTACTTGTAGCAAAAGAAGTTACTGATGAAGAGAAAGGATATGCTACTCTTTTTTCCCCTTTTGATTCTAACTTCTTGTTATCCCAAGTCTAGTTCTAATATTTAATTAGAGGAGAATCATTGTAATTTTAAAATCAGAACTCATCTTTCAATGGTTCTTGCTCTCTCTCTCTCTCCCATGATTTTTAAAAAAAAAACCTTATTAAAGCTTTAATTGTTTAATTTACCCCTCAAAACTTCACTTTACGAATATATATATATAGGTTTTGCAAACATGATTCTATAAAAAATTTGCTTGTTGCATTAGGCTCAATTTTTATAAAAATTAAATTTTTATTTATAAAAAAATAAGAGAAATTTTAATATAATTTTAGAAAAATACACGTGTTGATTTTTCTTTACATCTTTTAGAATTTACACCAAGTTTGTAAATTTTTTTAAGGATTTGACCAATATTTCAATAACTTTAATTTTAATCCATGAATATTAATGGTCAATATCTTAATATAAATGTTTGACTTATAAGCAGACTAGTATTTAAATACAAGAAGTTGATCAAAAATTTTTTAGAATCATTTTAGATATCCATCAATTTTAGTTGGAAGTATTTTTTTGTTGTAGTATAGGAGTTGTAGAAAAACTTTTTACCTTCCAAGATATGTGAACCATGTTAGGGTACCTACATGAACCCTTTCAATAAAAATTTATTTGGACATATAAGCTCATAATAAATTCAAAATGCTAAATTTATTTATGAGAGTAAATATTTATTCTGATCAACAAACAAATCATCATTTAGGAACCCATGATAAGCTTGGATGTTGAATCGCTCTCGGAAGATATATGATTTTATGATTTTGATCTTCTTTTTATTTATTTTTTTTAATATAAATTTAAAAGAAAAGGCAATACTATGTTAAACTAGAAAACAAACCAAATTTTAAGACAAAAAAACTATAGTAAAAACAAAATCAAGAAAATAAAGAAAACTAGGAAATAAAGTAAAGTTGAAATTGAGAACCTAACACAAACAAAATTAAATTTAAAGATAGATAACACCTGATTTCAGAGACTTGATTTGATACCAACTAATGCAAATAACACTTGAGCCCATTAAACAAGATAGAAACAATTCAAGAAAGCTAAAATCAAGTTGAAAAGAACTTAACCCAATAATTAACTGAACTAAAGAATCATGGTTATTTGATAAAAAAACCTAGACATTGATTATAACAAACCAAAAACTGATGATATAAGGATAAAGCCCTGACCCATTGATTATAATAAGAACCATAGGTATAAGGATGAAAGCTACAAAGATAATTGATTTTTAATAAGTTCTTGAAAATATTCCATGAAAAACCAAGAGTAAGAGAAAACTCTCATATATAAGTTTTATTTTTGAATAATCAGTTTATCTCTTATTAGCTAAAACATAAATACATGCTATATAACCCTAATTATACAAGATAAAATGTCCTAAATAAGGCTGGAAAATAACAAAATAGTTCTAAATAAAATAAAATAAAAATTATAAATCAACTAGAAAACTAATACAATTCATGTATAACAGGTTTTATTTTTTATTAGAAGGCCTTCTTGAGTATAACAGGTTTTATTTTTTATTAGAAGGCCTTCTTGATTTTTTTATTGTTATGAATTTTTAACTTTATAAAAAAATAAAACCTTTAAAATCTTCTAGTAAATTTCAGTCTGATCCAACTGTTGAATTAAAAGACTTGTAAGTAAGAACATAAGTCGAATCCTTAAGTTTTGTACGAATGAAGGCCCAATTATCTTGAATTAAGTTATTAAATGCCTTATTAATCTTTAGAGTTCTTGACCTTGTAATATGCCCAATTTACACATATAATGAGTTTTGTGGTGTTACATAATGATTCTTATTATCCCTCATTTCCTAAAAATAATTCAACTTGGAATCATTATTTTGCTTGGATGTTAACTCATTTTTACAAGATATATTGACCCACCTTTACAATTTTGATCTTCCTTTTATTTATTTTTTATATATAAATTTCAAAGAAAACATAACATTAAACTAAACTATAAAACAAGCTAAAATTCAAGACACAAGAACTAAGGTAAAAACAAAATCAAGAATGTAAAGAAAATTATGAAACATGGTAAAGTTGAAATCAAGCATCAAGTAACAAAAAACAAGACTCAAGATACAAACTAAATTGAATTTAAAGATAGATAGATAAAAAATAATTTTAAATCCTTACTTTAATACCAATTGATACGTATCTAGAGGGTAATAGCCTTTAAAGCCACAAACAAGATATAAACAATCCAACAAAGCTAAAAAGAAGTTGAAAATCCAATAATTACCTGAACTAAAAAATCATTCTAAAAATAGTTGAAAATAATCAGATCCAATAATTACCTGAACTAAAAAATCATAGTTATTGGATGAAAAACTTGGACAAATTAATTATAACAAACTAAGAATTGAAGGTATAAGGATAAAACCACAACTCATTGATTATAATGAATTAAGAACTATATGTACATGGATGAATGCCCCAAAGATAATTGATCTTTGATATCTTCTTGAAAATATTCTATGAGAAATCAAGAATAAAAACAAATTCTTATACAGAAGTTTTATTTCTGAATAATGAATTCATCTGTTATTAATTAAAACTTTAATACAAGTTAAACAACTCTAATTACACTACATAAGATGTCCTAAAAAATCTTGAAAAATAATAAAAAAGTTTAAATAAAATAAAAAAAATCATAAATAAAGTAGAAAATTAATAAATTCATGCAGAATAGTTTATATCTTTTATGGTAAGATGTTTTAAAAAAATCTTGAAAAATAATAAAAAAGTTTAAATAAAATAAAAAAAATCATAAATAAAGTAGAAAACTAATACAATTCATGCAGAATAGTTTATATCTTTTATTTAGAATATCTTTTCAATATCTGATTGTTATGAAATTTGAACTTAATAAAAAAAAATCTTTAAAATTATCTAACAAATTTTAACTCAATTCAATAGTCGAATTGAAAGTTATGAAAATAAAACATACTTAATTTGAAAATAACAATCATAATTCATTATGATTTAATGTGATTATTCTAAGACTAATAATACAAGTTTTCTAGGATGTGTGTATATATTAACTTTAGCCCATCATTGTGTATGTGTGTATATCTTTATGTATATCTATTTTTATATAAAATAAGATATATCTTCTTATATCTTGTTGTTGTGTATCACGTTCATATTTTTTTTATATTTTTCTGTAATTATAAACTATCTATATATGTTTTATCTCCCATGATTTTTTTTTTTTAAACCTTATTAAAGCTTTAATTGCTTAATTTACCCCTCAAAACTTCACTTTACGAATATATATATAGGTTTTGCAAACATGATTCTAAAAAAAATTTGCTTGTTGCATTAGGCTCAATTTTTATAAAAATTATATTTTTATTTATAAAAAAATTAGAGAAATTTTAATATGATTTTAGAAAAATACACGTGTTGATTTTTCTTTACATCTTTTAGAATTTACACCAAGTTTGTAAATTTTTTTAAGAATTTGACCAATATTTCAATAACATTAATTTTAATCCATGAATATTAATGATCAATATCCTAATATAAATGTTTGACTTATAAGCAAACTAGTATTTAAATATCAGAAGTTAATCAAAAAAATTTTAAAATCATTTTAGATATCCATCAATTTTAGTTGGAAGTATTTTTTTGTCGTAGTATAGGAGTTGTAGAAAAACTTTTTACCTTCCAAGATATGTGAACCATGTTAGGGTACCTACATGAACCCTTTCAATAAAAATTTATTTGGACATATAAGCTCATAATAAATTCAAAATGCTAAATTTATTTATGAGAGTAAATATTTATTCTGATCAACAAACAAATCATCATTTAGGAACCCATGATAAGCTTGGATGTTGAATCGCTCTCGGAAGATATATGATTTTATGATTTTGATCTTCTTTTTATTTATTTTTTTTAATATAAATTTAAAAGAAAAGGCAATACTATGTTAAACTAGAAAACAAACCAAATTTTAAGACAAAAAAACTATAGTAAAAACAAAATCAAGAAAATAAAGAAAACTAGGAAATAAAGTAAAGTTGAAATTGAGAACCTAACACAAACAAAATTAAATTTAAAGATAGATAACACCTGATTTCAGAGACTTGATTTGATACCAACTAATGCAAATAACACTTGAGCCCATTAAACAAGATAGAAACAATTCAAGAAAGCTAAAATCAAGTTGAAAAAAACTTGACCCAATAATTAACTGAACTAAAAAATCATGGTTATTTGATAAAAAACCTAGACATTGATTATAACAAACCAAAAACTGATGATATAAGGATAAAGCCCTGACCCATTGATTATAATAAGAACCATAGGTATAAGGATGAAAGCTACAAAGATAATTGATTTTTAATAAGTTCTTGAAAATATTCCATGAAAAACCAAGAGTAAGAGAAAACTCTCATATATAAGTTTTATTTTTGAATAATCAGTTTATCTCTTATTAGCTAAAACATAAATACATGCTATATAACCCTAATTATACAAGATAAAATGTCCTAAATAAGGCTGGAAAATAACAAAATAGTTCTAAATAAAATAAAATAAAAATTATAAATCAACTAGAAAACTAATACAATTCATGTATAACAGGTTTTATTTTTTATTAGAAGGCCTTCTTGATTTTTTTATTGTTATGAATTTTTAACTCTATAAAAAAATAAAACCTTTAAAATCTTCTAGTAAATTTCAGTCTGATCCAACTGTTGAATTAAAAGACTTGTAAGTAAGAACATAAGTCGAATCCTTAAGTTTTGTACGAATGAAGGCCCAATTATCTTGAATTAAGTTATTAAATGCCTTATTAATCTTTAGAGTTCTTGACCTTGTAATATGCCCAATTTACACATATAATGAGTTTTGTGGTGTTACATAATGATTCTTATTATCCCTCCTTTCCTAAAAATAATTCAACTTGGAATCATTATTTTGCTTGGATGTTAACTCATTTTTACAAGATATATTGACCCATCTTTACACTTTTGATCTTCCTTTTATTTATTATATATATATAAATTTCAAAGAAAACATAACATTAAGCTAAAATTCAAGACACAAGAACTAAGGTAAAAACAAAATCAAGAATGTAAAGAAAATTATGAAACATGGTAAAGTTGAAATCAAGCATCAAGTAACAAAAAACAAGACTCAAGATACAAACTAAATTGAATTTAAAGATAGATAGATAAAAAATAATTTTAAATCCTTACTTTAATACCAATTGATACGTATCTAGAGGGTAATAGCCTTTAAAGCCACAAACAAGATATAAACAATCCAACAAATCTAAAAATAGTTGAAAATAATCAGATCCAATAATTACCTGAACTAAAAAATCATAGTTATTGGATGAAAAACTTGGACAAATTAATTATAACAAACTAAGAATTGAAGGTATAAGGATAAAACCACAACTCATTGATTATAATGAATTAAGAACTATATGTACATGGATGAATGCCCCAAAGATAATTGATCTTTGATATCTTCTTGAAAATATTCTATGAGAAATCAAGAATAAAAACAAATTCTTATACAGAAGTTTTATTTCTGAATAATGAATTCATCTGTTATTAATTAAAATTTTAATACAAGTTAAACAACTCTAATTACACTAGGTAAGATGTTTTAAAAAAATCTTGAAAAATAATAAAAAAGTTTAAATAAAATAAAAAAAATCATAAATAAAGTAGAAAACTAATACAATTCATGCAGAATAGTTTATATCTTTTATTTAGAATACCTTTTCAATATCTGATTGTTATGAAATTTGAACTTAATAAAAAAAATCTTTAAAATTATCTAATAAATTTTAACTCAATTCAATAGTCGAATTGAAAATTATGAAAATAAAGCGTACTTAATTTGAAAATAACAATTATAATTCATTATAATTTAATGTGATTATTCTAAGACTAATAATACAAGTTTTCTAGGATGTGTGTGTATATTAACTTTAGCCCATCATCGTGTGTGTGTGTGTCTTTATGTATATTTATTTTTATATAAAATAAGATACATCTTCTTATATCTTGTTGTTGTGCATCACGTTCATATATTTTTTTGTAATTATAAACTATCTATATATGTTTTAATAGAATGCTTAACAAAAGCATAAGTTGTTGAGTGGTCTGGGCATCAAATTAATGCTTTTGGTTTCATAGACTAGGGTTCAACTATCTTCTTGTTTGTAAATTGATTTTTGGTTTTGCATGTGTATATTGCTAGAAAAATATTAAGGGTAAAGGTCAAGATTCAAACATGGCACACCCAAATTTAATCTAGAATTGAACTTGGGTGTGCAATAAACATAATAAAAGAAAATGTATTTTACCACTTACCATTGAACATATTTGTTATATGCTTTGTTTCATATAAATTATGGTTTGTTTTAATTATATTGTTCACATGTATTTATATATGTATATATCCCTACATAATGTAATTTAGTTTTTTATTGATTAGAATATATATATATAAAATTTTAAGTTGTTTCATATAATATTTAAATGTTCTTAGAATCGTTGTTTCATAAAATATTTAAATGTTCTTAGAATCAATTATAAAATTTTAAGTTGTTTCATATAATATTTAAATGTTCTTAGAATCAATTATACATGAAAATAAAAAACTTTGAAAACTAATTAATAATATGATCAATTCAGAAAATTATATAAAGAAGGAAGAAAATGATATTGACTATTCCTAAAATACCAAAATAAAATAAATTTGTAAAAAGAAAAAAAATAAAATTCTATTTAAAATGATCAAGTCGATGATAATATAAGCAAGTGTGCCCATCAATCACTTATTAGGGCGAATCACTATCAGCTACCACTGTATACTTTGTGTATCCAACAAGTTAATTATATCTATGCCATATGAGTTATGGATAAAATATAAACTTGATTAAAGTATTTTGTGATAGTACTTTCAACCAGGGATGCAATCAAACCAACAGGCTGTGGATGGAAAAGTGCTTAGAAAAAGTAATTAAGGCCCAACAGGCTTCTCTTGCATATAGAATGCCGGAACTATCGAGGCGGCCCTAAGAATATTGAAGGGCATCGAGTCTGAAGAGAAGTGAAATATGGGTTAGTACTTGAAACCTCCAATCTTGATGACAACGAGCGACGCACCGAGTTAAGAACCAACTGAACTTGGGTTTAGGGTTTTCGGTGGCTTAACATTGTCCACCACTTTCCCTCTATTCTCTCACTTTCTCTCTCTCAAAACCATATGCTTTTCCTCCTTTTCTTACATAAATTAAGGTATGCTCCTCAGAATCCTCTAAGCTTAACTTCTCTTTTATTTTTCTTTTTTCTTTTTTCCCCTTGTCTCTTTCTGGATCATTTATTTCCTACTTCATTTCATTTCCGTTGCTATTGTCAACATGTTGAAGTGACACACTTACATACACTTGCACCTATACAACTTTACTGGGTTTTTTTTTTGTTTGGTGTTATTCGTGAGTTTCTAATGGCTGGAGGCCCTTTTACCTCTTTGTTTAGAATCTATGCATCAAGAAACAATGTTCACAGTGCTAGAGTTTTGCTTTCTAATCAAAATTTCCGTTCTATGAATCAATTTAACAACTGGGTTTTAGAAATTCATCAGTTTAGTCCCTCTTTTGATGTTCCTTGCCGGCAATTTTCGACTAGTTTGGTAGACATCGTTCATTCTCACTCAACTTTAAAGAACCCACAATTTTCTATTTTTAATCCTGCTGATGCGAGGCCGTTTTCTTCATCTGTCGATGATGAGGATGGTAATAGAGTGAAATTGAATGAGAAAAAAAGTTTGGATTCTGTAGAGGATGGTGTTCTTGAAGGTGTTGATGGGAATAGTGTTGGTGCGGGTGATGCTAACGAGAGTTGTGTTTGTGATTCTATGGTTATTGAAGAGAAACAAACTGATGATGTTGAGGGTGGGAATAATATTGTGGGGAAAAAGAATTTGGCATTTCGTGACCCTGTAGACTTGTATCGGGAGCTTCGTACTGCTGAAAAGAATGATAATTTGAAGCGATCGGATTGGGATACTTTACAAGATATATTCTCTTGTTTTTCAAAATCGGGCTGGGCAGCTGATCAGGCTCTTGGCATTTATATTGGCAAGTCATTTTTCCATACTGCTGTCAACCGGTTCAGGAACTTTTTCTTTAAGAAATGTTCTGCTGACCTTGCTATGCACTTGGTGTCACTAGGTGCATCAGATAAGGCTGTTAGGTTCCTTTTCCCAATATTTGTTGAGTATTGTATAGAAGAGTTTCCTGATGAGATCAAGCGGTTTCGGAACATGATTTCCTCAGCAGATCTTACAAAGCCACACACATGGTTCCCTTTTGCACGAGCAATGAAACGAAAGATCATATATCATTGTGGTCCAACAAACAGTGGTAAAACTTATAATGCATTGCAAAAATTTATGGAAGCAAAGAAGGGTATTTATTGCAGTCCACTCAGGCTGTTAGCCATGGAAGTTTTTGACAAGGTCAATGCTCTTGGGGTCTACTGTAGTCTCTATACTGGGCAAGAGAAGAAACACGTGCCATTTTCCAATCATATTGCTTGTACTGTGGAAATGGTGTCAACTGAGGAACTGTATGATGTGGCTGTTATTGATGAGATCCAGATGATGGCTGACTCATGCCGAGGCTATGCATGGACGAGAGCATTACTTGGTTTGAAGGCTGATGAAATTCATTTGTGTGGAGATCCTAGTGTTCTGGATATTGTTAAAAAGATCTGTTCAGAAACTGGAGATGAATTGTATGAACAACATTATGAGAGATTCAAACCGTTAGTGGTTGAAGCCAAAACTCTGTTGGGAGATCTTAAAAATGTACGATCTGGGGATTGCATTGTTGCATTCTCAAGAAGAGAGATATTTGAGGTGAAAATGGCAATTGAAAAACAAACCAATCATCGTTGTTGTGTTATTTATGGGGCCTTACCACCAGAGACTCGTAGGCAGCAAGCTAACTTGTTCAATGAGCAAGATAACGAGTATGATGTGCTGGTTGCAAGTGATGCTGTGGGGATGGGTTTGAATCTCAACATTAGAAGAGTAGTTTTTAATAGCCTTTCAAAGTACAATGGTGACAAGATTGTTCCAGTACCACCATCACAGGTGAAGCAGATTGCTGGAAGAGCTGGTAGAAGAGGAAGCCGTTATCCAGATGGACTCACAACCACCTTGCAATTAGAGGATTTGGATTACTTGATTGATTGTTTGAAGCAACCTTTCGAGAATGTCAAGAAAGTGGGTCTCTTTCCTTTCTTTGAGCAGGTTGAATTGTTTGCTGGACAACTGCCAGATATTAGTTTTGCTCATTTGCTTGAAAAGTTTGGTGAAAATTGCCGTCTTGATGGCTCATACTTCTTGTGTCGGCATGATCATATAAAGAAGGTGGCAAATATGTTAGAGAAAGTTCAGGGATTATCTTTGGAAGACCGTTTCAACTTTTGCTTCGCTCCAGTTAATTTCAGAGACCCAAAAGCAATGTACCATCTTCATAGGTTTGCTGCACTGTATAGCATAAAGGTCCCTGTTAGTATAGCAATGGGCATGCCAAAGGGATCTGCTCGGAATGATGCAGAACTCCAAGATCTCGAGACTAAACATCAAGTTTTATCCGTGTATCTATGGTTGTCCCAGCACTTCAAAAAAGAAATTTTTCCATATAAGAAAAAGGCTGAGGAAATGGCAATAGATATTGCTGATTTATTGGGCCAATCTCTCATAAAGGCTTGCTGGAAACCAGAATCAAGGCAGGGAGGGAATCCAAGGCCTCAACAGAAGGAAGATGGTCATGAGAGGCACAAAGGAGATGGTTACAGGAGGCCTAACTCACTTGTCAAGATTTATGAAAAGTAAGTTTCTATCAGTTGAGTTTATTGATGGATTTCCTGGACCATCCAAATGGAAGAGTGCTAACAATGTTCTGTATTTATGCCTTCTCACTTTTGGTTGCAGCCTTGATTATGCATTGTTACTTGTTTGATTTGCATTAATACTCCATGTTTCTTTGCTTATTGCATTTTTGTTGTATGAAACACGATGAATTATAAACCCATGTATATTAAGATCATTTATCCTCTTAAACACATGAAATGCATAACACTGAGGTGATTTTCTCAATGACTATAGGGGATTACTTTATGACAGAACAAATTCCTTATTTTTAATTTATCCTTTGAATTTTCCCTTCCTAAACTCTCAGTTAATGAGAACCATCTGTTGTATTTTGGTTTCATTTGAGTGTTTCAATTTTGATATATGATTCTAAGAATGCCAATTTACACCTCTTCTTTATTGGATTTGTTCCTGACTACCTACCTGTTTTTAGTGTATCTGCCATTATGTGTGTGTTAAGAAACTAAATCAAGTACGAAGAGAAACCTAGGATTAAGTTGACATAAGTTCATTCTTTTCTGCATGGAAGTAAATGAATTACAAAGATATTACTTGGAAAAGGTAATAACTGAAGAGAAGTTGGAATTCAATTTTCAATTTTCTATAATAAATGTGCAACCTTCTAGCAAGGGAGGTGCTGTCAAAATTATGCCTCTGGCAGAGTCAAGTGACTGTGGTTTTGGTATTTTAGCAGTGAGGTCCTGATGCAAGCAACTTGTTAAAATAGATGGATTAAAAATGCTCATGGAACCATAATATTATTTTAGCTGATGCTAAGATATAGCAGTTGCTTTTTAAATTGTTTTTCGCTTGAAAATACATCAAAATAATAGCTTTTTTTTTAAAAAATTATTTTTAATATTAGCATAGTAAAATAATTTGAAAACACTGAAAAAATATTAATTTGAAGTAAAAAAATAAAAAATTTTCAATATTTTTTTTAAAGAACTTTTAAAAAGCAAAAACAAACAGCTCCGAAACTGTAAAGGAGGCTGCCCTATTGTGTAAAAGAATGTGGAGGAGAGTTGAGAAACAGAAATGCGATGAAACAAATGTTGGAGCAGCTCTACATTTCCCAATGCATTTATATTATGTATATAACTTGTGGATATTGGATGTCACGTCAGTAGTTCTATTTTAGATACTATATTGTGCTTTCAGCCCTTTTATTTACTGTTAAAATCTTTGAATGCGGCACATTTCGTTTCTTCACTGCAGGAAAAGGCAAGAAAAAGAGTTGCTGCAGGGGCATTCACAGAAGGTCGTTGTATAGGGAATCTTTCAGGTACTTGCAAAATGAACTAGTGTATTAACTCAATTCCTCTCTTTAGCAGCTAGACCTTGTTGCCTTCTAGGCTTTGCCTGGATATTTTTATCTTAATTTCTTGTTGCTACTCTTTCTAGAATATGCATCCTTGATAATATGTTCTGGTTTGGTTCCTTGATTTGTGCAGTGGCTCTTGATTCTACGTTGTGATTGGATGTAAGAATTCCCATAAGTTGAATTAGTTTACTACAGTTGGTATCTTGATTGGTCTCTTAGTAGCAAGCAAAATTTTCAGGCACACATTTTCCTGCAAAATTATGAAGGAATACTGTATTTTTCAAGTAGAGATGCTGTTAAAGCATGGAATTTTCATGCTGGATAACTGAAGTACGCAAAGAATGGTGCTTGAAGTTCCAGGCCCCATGTTCCTGTATACATAGCTGACAGACATGATATCAAACCCTTGCCAAATGAAAGCATGCAACAAAGCTCAGGCTCATGAGTGAGAAAGCATGGAAGGCTACAGCTCTGGGTAATAATTATCATAGCTGCATCGAAACCCATGAAGCTAGGGAATCAACGCCAAAGACATTGAAAAGTGATGAAATATTACAATATTTTCTTTCTTCAACAGAAAGGTAAAAAAAAAAAAAAAAGACAGCAATTTTATGATAAATTTGATTGTAGGATGGACAGATGGATTTGATTATTTCTTTACCATGCACGATTGGTCCTTGTGTTTGTCCTCAAAATAACACAACGAGCCTCAACTCTTTTTTTTTTTTTTTTTTTAATGATAAGGGGCATTTTTAGATAAGCTTGTGTACATCAACGAAGATGGCTTCTCAAAAGCTATAAATTGTAGCTTTTAAAAAACAAGTGTAAAGTCATGTGTGGAAAGGGATTGCATATTAGTTTTTAATTATTACCAAACACTTGGAATTCTACCTCTGAATGAAAAGCCATGGAAGCTCAAAAAAGCCAAAAGGTCGTAATTTCCAAATGAGCACTAACGCTATGTTTATTTTTCTGGTGGAGTGGTGGAGTTTGCATTCCAATCATAAATTCGAATTTGTTTTAGTTAATTAACATAGATAACAGTTTTGCCCTAAACTCTCTCTTGAAATCTTGGTCAAGAAAAACTATAATTTATATTTTTTTTAAACTTACTTTTTCAAACCCTAATTGCTAAAGTTTTCATAATATCAAATATAAACTAAGTAATTTTTTTTTTTGACGATCTTAAAGGCATACACCCTTTCTATGTTGGCTTGGTGCTTTCCGAGGAATTTAATAAATTCCTCTAGGTTGTGGCCGCAAGGTTTGAACCAAGAAAATGAAGAAAAGGAATATGCCTTCTTAAGTAAGAGGCCAACCCTTTGGAGTTGCAACAATTTGTAACTAAATAGAAAAGATATGCTTAATACACACACTCTATTATGTGTATATAATATACTATTATTGACATGAAAAATAATCTTCATGATCAATTAGTATTCACATGTTGATAGATTGTTTATTTTTTGATAAATATGTTATATGTCCTTTTTTTTTTCTTTTTCTAGAAAACTACAATTAAAAATTTAATTGTCAGTGGAGATAAATAGTAGGTTCATTAATCACATAGAATATGAGATTATAAATTTAACCCTATTTGGTTTAAATAAAATAAGGATCATGTTAAAAACAAAAAATAGAAAAATAATGCAAAAGAAAAGAAAGCAATAAAAATAATAAAAAAGCCAAAAATTTTGATAAAAAAAAGTAACAAGTGGTCGAAAGTTGTGAATAAATTGCATAAATAAGTTGTGTATATAGGACTTTAAACTATTGAATGGCCTACTTAAATTCTTACAAATGAAATTTCATAAAACATAAAATTCTAACCTTTTTGTTAATGATCAATATTTGATTCCAGTTGTCTTCACTAAATTGTTAAGTAAAAAAATACTAATTTTAATTAAATGATATATGGTTATTTATTTTTGGTATGTATAATGCACTCTACATTCCTTTATTTAGGATAAATGAAGGAATATTGACATTATGTTTTACACTTAAATTGATAGATAAGTTGACTATTGATGTGGTAGAAAATTAAGCACTATTCCTTAAATTGATAGTAATATTAAATTGACCCTAGACCTAAAACTAATATTCATCAACATCATATTAATAATGATGGGCAAACTACATGGTGATGTTAGCCAACACATTACTTGAGTTTCAAACACAACATGAAAATATGGATACCTATATGATAATTATGCATATCAAAAAGTTGTTTTGATGCATTGAAATGTATGAAGCCTTTAAGGAATTATTTCATTGTAAGATGAAAGAAGGTTCCTTGATAACACTTATATTTAGGCCAATTTGGCTTTATCATGGACCATAAGTTAAATATTAACTTGGTCTTATATTCCAAACATCGAAGCCACTTGGGGCATCAAAAAAGGCAAAGGTAAGTTTTATTATTATGCCAAAAAAATAAACCATCCGAGAAGGATTCTACGAAGACCATCTTGCAATTGTGAAGGTTAAAAAGCTTATTAAAGATTTTGTTTTGTATGCGTTTATAAATGAATAAAGGTTAAATAGACTTATGAATTGACAATAAAGCAAAAATTACTGCATTAACTTTGCTAAATGGGGTTGATATTAAAACTTGATAATTGTTTTTTTGTTCTAGCACCTTTTTAGAACATCACATCCATTTCTGAATGGATTTAAATTTATTATTAAGGGAAAATATTATTACTTCTATAATAATGATATTTATTATAGATTTGGCAATTATACAAATAGTTTGTATATACCTAATCTTTAAATGCCCAGGTTTAATATAAATTACAAAAAGAATAGATTAAATAATTGATAACTATATTATTTATATTATTGTAGACTAGGCCATATTAATGAAATAAAAATCACTAAGTTACATAAAGATGAATATTTGATCATTTGATTATAAATTTTATGACATTTGTAAAGCTTATTTATTGAGTAAGATGATCAAACATTATAGTAAAAGAACAAAAGATCGAATGAATTGTTAGATCTAATACATGCATATTTATATGGATCAATAATGATTCGTGCCATAGATGGATGTACATGTTTTATCATTGATGGAAATATTAGATTTAGCCATGTGCATTTGATGAAAATCTGAATCATTTAAAATGTTCAAAGAATTCATAAATAAAGTAAAAATACAAATTACAAAGATTATTAAGCTACTTCAATTAGATCAAGGTGGTGAATACTTCAGCCAATATTTTTAAGATTATCTAAAAGAGAATATAATTATCTTATAGTGGACACCTCTTGGAACATCATAACATAATGGAGTTTTTTAAAAAGAGAAATTACATCCTATTGAATATGGTGTAGTCCACGATAAGCTATACAAACCTTCTACCTTCCATCTAGGACTATGCCCTCAAATTATTACTTACCTTTTAAAATATAATTCCATTAAAAACTATTGATAAGATTCCATATGAGATATGGAATGGCAAGAGACCAATCTTACCATACTTATAGATTTGAGATGTGACGCTTTTGTGAAGTGTATTGTATTTGAAAAATTAGGAGCTAAGTTAGATAAATATAAGTTTGTGGGATATCCAAAAGAAACTATTGGATATTATTTATATCATTTTGTTGAGTAAAAGTGTTTGTCTAAAAATATGTTATTTTTTTTTCTTAAATTTTCTTGAGGGTAGGAATAAAAGAAAAATAGAACTTAAAGAAGTTCAAGAACCATAAACTTATATCCAAATAGAACTTGAGCTTGAGGCTATAACATTGGATGTTAAGCCTAAAGCTCAATAAACATAAAAACTTCATAAATTTGTAGGACATGTCATGCACTAATGAGACATGAACTTCTTATGAAAGCTGAAAATAATGAGTTGCTCATACTTGATAAGCCTACCAATTAGTTGTAATGTTTAG
Organism: Populus euphratica; assembly: GCF_000495115.2. NCBI lineage: Eukaryota > Viridiplantae > Streptophyta > Magnoliopsida > Malpighiales > Salicaceae > Populus > Populus euphratica. Next base: position 67,755 of record NW_011500567.1, read on the forward strand.
TACTTAAAAGTGCATTTTTATCATGGTTTTATATCATCATTTTGCACTTGAAGTATCAATAACTCCTTAACCAAAGCATATTTTATAATAATATATCTAATAATATAAGATACCTATAATTTATGGTAAATGTCTATTTTTAATGCAGGCCTATCACATAAATGAAAGGATTGATTGATGACTTGAAGAACTTAAATTGCAAGGATAAAGAGATGGCCAAACTTAGAAAAGAGATGTCGGTGCAATCCAATCCGGAACACTATTCGGTAATTGGGTCATATCTAGAGCTATATATCTCAGATTTAGGTCCAATTTATATGGATGGAAAGGTAAGACATAGGCCTACAACTTTCATATGGAGCCCAAGATCTAAAAAGGCCATTATCAAGTCCAAATTGTAGCAACAACAAAGAAGCCCGAATCTGTCTTCCAGCCCGAGCACTGTTCGGTATTTTGGCCATATCTGGAGTTCTAGAAGTCCAAATGAGTTGAATTTTGTACATAAGAAAAATGAGACAATTACCTACAACTTTCATGTTTACAACTGGCTCCAATTTTGACGTTATCAATGACGTTTTGGGCAGACAAGAGAAGATAAGGATTGTCACCAAGTCAAAAGTTGGCCACCCACTTATCAATTAGTCATCAAATCAATAGTTCCCAATTTTAGCCTATAAAAGGAGGCATTTGCCATGCATTTAGGCATCTTGGTTTCCAGATCAAGATCATGCTCTTCCTTTCTCTCTTTGTATTTTTTATGCTTTGTTTTCATTAATATTAAGTTTATGCCTTTCATTTCCTTTCCTTTACTTAGTTAACTTTTATGTTCTTATTTTGTTTATCTATTTTGCTTTCTTTCATTATGTCTAGCTAAGTTAGTTATGTCAAGGTGAAAAGGTTACACTAATGGTGTAAGAATAAGTATAATGTAAACTTAATATGGACCTTAATGTTTGATACTAACATGTTTTATATTTGCTATCTTGTTCACTCTTTAATACTTTGCTTGTTAAATGACTAATCTTGATTTATGTTGTATAACACTTGGTACAACAAATGCTTGGCACTTTCATAGCCCATAATGTATGGTATAACCGACACCTGAGCTATGAAAGGAACTTGATTTGTTGTTAACATAAGTTATAAACCAACTAATATCTAATATAGATTCCAAGAAATGGCTTAAGGCCATGAAATATGAAATGGATTACATATACACTAACCATGTATGAATCTTGGTTGATCCACTTAAAACGATAAAACTTATTGGATGTAAATGAGTCTTTAAAAAAAAAATATTGGCATGGATGGAAATGTATAAATATACAAAGATAAAATAGTTTTCAAAGGTTATAAATAAAGACAAATAGATTGACTTTGATTAAATCTTCTTGTTGGAAACAATGTTAAAATCAAAAGGGATTTTGCTTACTATAGTTGTATACTTACTATAGTTGTATACCATGATTATGAGATTGACAAATGGATGTCAAAATTATATTCTTGAATGAGAATAATCAATAAGATGTGTATGTGACATAACTTGAAAGTTTTGAATCTAAGAAATTCACCAATAAAGTATACAAGTTATAAAAATCCATTTATAGACTTAAATAAGCTACAAGGAGTTGGAATATCCATTTTGATGAGATAATCAAATAATTTAATTTCATAAAAAAATATAGATCAGTCTTGTGTTTATAAGAAGGTTAGTGAGAACGGAGTTGTTTTCCTAATATTTTATGTAAATGACATATTATTAATAAGAAATGATATTTTTTTTACTCTAATTAGTAAAGATCTAGTTGTCCAAGAATTTCTTCATGAAGTATATGAGAGAAGTAACCTATATACTAGAATAGAGATCTAAAAGATTGCTTGAATTATCCTTATCTATTTACATAGACAAGATGTTAAAAATAGTTTAGCATAGAAGAATCCAAAATAGGATAGTTACCTATTTTGTATATGATACGTCTCTTTAAGGATATGCGCCTTAAAATGAGAGAGATAAGATGAAAATAATTCCATATACTTTGGATATAAGATCCATCCATAATGTATACGATGCTATATACAAGACTAATATATTTGACATTGTGTTTTAAAAGTGCTTTTAAAAAAATTCAATTTTTTTTATTTTTTTATTTTACCTTAACTTAATATGTTTTTGATATTTTTAGATATTTTAAGGTGTTGATATAAAAAATAATTTTAAAAAAATAAAAAAATATTATTTTAATTTGTTTTGGAATGAATTTTTTTTTTTAAAATCGCAACCACACTCAACCACACTCATAGTGAACTAGGTAAAGGAAATCGCAACCACACTCATAGTGAACTAGGTAAAGGTCATTACAAGATTATTAAAAACATTCTTTAGTACTTGAGAAGAACTAAAAATATTTTTCTACTCCATAGAGGAGATAAAATAGTAGTTCACGTTTATTTAGATGTTAGTTCCTAATCAAATATTGAAAATAAAAAATCTTGTTTGGTTATATTTTACTTTAAATAATGGTGTTGAGTTGAAAGAGTTCTAAATAAAAGACCAAAGTAGATTTTACAACTAAAGTTGAGTACACCTCTATGTTTAAGGGGACAAAAAGGTGTTTGGATCGAAAGGTTCATCACTGAACTAGGTGTAGTTCCTGGAATTGTTGATCTAGTATCCCTATACTATAATAATAATGAATTCATTACAAAAACAAATGAACCAAGGTCTCCTTTGTGATCCAAAAATATACTTAGATAATTCCGTTTGATTAGAGAATTATGAAAAATAAAGATATTAGAATAAAATGAGTACCCACTAAAAAGAATCTTATAGATTGATGAGTAGTACTTAAAAATGTATTTTTATCAAGGTTTTATATCATCATATTGCTCTTAAGGTATCATTAAATTCCCTAACTTAAGTATGTTTTATAATAACAAGTCTAATAATATAAGATAGCTTTAGTTTATAGTAATTGCTCATTTTAAATGCAAGCATATTTTACAATTCAAAGGATTAATTGCTGTGATTAACTATTAAAAGTAAAAAGACAAAGAGAGGGCTAAGCTTAGAAAAGAGATGCTGGTTCGGTCCAAACTAGAACACTATTAAGTTATTAGGTTATATTTGGAGTTATAGAGCTTGGATTTGAGTATGCTCTATATGGATGGAAAGCTAAAACATAGGCTTAAAACATTCATGGGAGTCCAAGTTTCAAAAAAGCCATTTTCAAGTTCAAATTGTAGCAATAATGGAGAAGTCAAAATCTGTCTTGTACCCTGGACATTATTCAGTGTTCAGACCTCATTTTCTTTGTTAGAAAGCTGAGACAATTTTCTATAACTTTCATGATGATAGTCTGTTCAAATTCTGATGTTAGCAATGATGTTTTGTTCAGACAAGAAGATAAGGATTATCACTAACTCAAGATATGGCCACCCAATCAACAATTAGTCAACAAATAAATAGTTCTAAATTTAGGCATATAAAAGGGGGCATTTACCATGCATTTAGACATCTTAATTTTCAGATCAAGATCATATTCTTGCTTTCTTTCTTTATATTTTTGTAATGCTTAAGTTTTTTTCCATTAATTTCTTGTTTATGCCTTTCATTTCCTTTACTATACTTATATAATTATGTTCTTTTTTTATTTTTTTTATTTATGTTTCTCTTCTTCACTATGTTTAGTTAAGTTTATTATGTCAAGGTGAAAAAGTTACATTAATGATGGAAGAATAAATATAGTATTGACACGACTAAAAGATTGATATCTTCTTTCAAGTGCAGGAGTGACAAAGTAATAAATAATCCGGCAAGATCGGGGTCGAACCACAAGGAGGTTAATTGTATAAATTATAAA
>NW_011500567.1:72747-78167 GCF_000495115.2 Populus euphratica
TGATTTGTTTAACTATTGAAAGTGAAAGGATAAAGAAAGGCCTAAGCTTAGAAAATAGATGCTGATTTAATTCAAACTGGAACACTATTAAGTTATTTGGTCATATCTGGAGCTGTATATATTGAATTTCAGTTTGGTTTTTATAGCTAGAAAGCTAAGACATAGGCCTAAAACATTCAAAAATGTCCAAACTCAATTTTGCCTTTTGGAAGTCCAAATATGTTCTACAGCCCAAACACTGTTTAATGTTTAACCCATATCTTATGTTCTAAAAGTCCAAAAAGCTCATTCTTTTTTATTGAAAAGATGAGATAAATTCCTAAAATTCATGAAGACTATCTATTCAACTTTTAATGTTAGCAATGAATTTTTGTTCAGATAAGAAGATAAGAGTTGTCACCAAGTCTAGAGATGGCCACCCACTCAATAATTAGTTATCAAATCAATAGTTTTAAATTTAAGCTTATAAAAGAAGGTATTTGTTATACATTTAGACATCTTGGTTGTTTAGATCAAGATCTTGCTCTTGCTCTCTTTCTTTATATTTTGTAATGTTCAAGTTTTATTTTATGTTATATTAATCTCTTGTTTATGCCTTTCATTTCATTTACTTTACTTAGTTAACTTATATCTTATTTATGTTCTTATCTTGTTTATTTATGTTTCTCTCTTTTATTATGTTTAATTAAGTTTATTATTTCAAGGTGAAAAGGTTACAATAATGGTATAAGAATAAATATAGTATAAACTCAACGTGGACTTTAATGTTTGATACTAACATGTTTTGTATTTGTTATCTTATTCACTTTTAATACTATGCTTGTTAAATGATTAATCTAAATTTATATTGTATAACTCTTGGTACAACATAAATTTAACGACATAACTTAATTTAGATTTATATTGTATTTGCTTGACCTTTACATAACCTACTAGATGATTTAATCGACATTTGTACTATAAAGAGAACTTGATTTGTTGTTAATATAAATTAACATCATGAATACCTGACAACATTTACAAGTACTAGCATTATTTGAATAAGATAACTAATGTAATCATGTTTAAAATTTATAATTCGTTGGAACCTTCTTTGAATATAGTTTCTAGTTAAGTAATAAAAAGAGTTTATACTATATTTATTTAAAATACCATCAGTGGATCCTCTAACCTTGATAATTATTTTATCCTTATTTAATCCTTACATCAATATCTTATAAAATTCTTATAAACTCTTTGTTTTATTAAGTATGTGTATGTGTGTGTATGTATGTGTTCGTATTATTTGTAATTTACATAGTTCACCTCCTTGTGATTCAACCTCGGTCTTACCGGCTTGTTATTTTGACACTCTTGTTCTTGGGATAAAACATAATCTTTTGATCCTGTCAAGTTTTTGGTATCGTTGATGGGGAGGTAAGCTACTATATAGATTATATATTTTACTTTATTTTTTGTTTCACTTTTATTGTTTTTTTAATTTTTATTTCTTGATTTTTATTTCTTTCTGCACTTGCATGAGAGTTTGGACATGCATATTAAGTGTCTGCACTGGCATGAGAGTTTGGACATGCATATTAAGTGGCAGACTTTAAAGAAAATCCCCATCATTTTCAGAAAACATAGTTAAAGAGGATAATCAGTTGCTTTATGATAAGAGTAATGAGAATAATCGAGTTAGAATACTAAGAGATCACATGAATCCTACAAGAACAAGTGCACCATCATATATAGTTTTCCCTCCTGATGCATCTCATTTCGATTTTAAGCTAAGCATTATTCAACTTTTATGTACTTTTCATGTCTTAGATTTAGAAAATCCCTACTTGCATTTGAGAGAATTTGAAGAAGTTCATAACACTTATAATGACTTAAATTGTAGCATGAATACCATTATATTAAAGATTTTTTCTTTTCCATTAAAAAATAAAACTAAAACATAGCTATAAAATCTTAGGTCAAGATCCATTTGTACTTGGGATCAAATGCAATAACAATTTATAAAGAAGTTTTTCCCTTCTTATAGAACAAACTCTTTTAAAAGACAAATCACCATATTTATTCAGAAGCCAGGAGAAATATTTTACCAGTGTTGGGATAGGTATAAAGACTTGTTTAATAGTTGTCCTCATCATGGTTTTGAAATATGGGGATTGGTTTCATAGTTTTATGAAGGGTTAATACCTAAAGATAGACAAATAGTAAAATTGATGTGTAATGAAACTTTTGAAGATAAAGAACCTGATGAAGCAATGAAGTACTCAGACTTGTTAGCCAAAAATGTTTAAAATTAAGATATTATAGGTACTTGTGAGGCATCAGGTAAAACTCAACCTTATATATCTAGTGGAGGTATATACAACCTTAAGGAAGATCATGACCTCTAAGCCAAATTTACATCTTTAGTGAGAAGAATCAAGGCACTAAAATTAAAAATGAGTAGTAAATTAAAATCTATTCAAGAAATGGTAAGTCAAATCTATGAAACGAATAAACATGCAACCAATGATTGTCCAACTTTTCCTTTTTTTAAGGAATGTCTCCATGAATAAGCTAGTGCTTTAAACAATTTCCAATGGTCAAATCATGATCCATACTCACAAACGTACAACCTTGTTGGAGAGATTATCTAAAATTCAGTTTGAAGAGTAATAACAACAGTGCACAAACTTCACAGCCACCATTTTAAGCACGCCATGATTTTTAAAATTATTATAGATATGCACCTCCTTATGTTTCTCCTCTTAGAAGAAATCTTGAGAAAACATTGCATGTATTTATTAAAAAGTAAGAGACAATCAACACTAAACTTGTTCAAATCATGACAGATTTTAAATATACTCTTGCAAAATTCAAATTAGCTCTTAGCTTTCAAGAGAAAAATTAGCTCTTAGTTTTCAAGAGAAAGGTAAATTCTCATCTCAACCACAATAAAATCTTAAAGGGCAATACAATTCAAGTGCAAGCAGCTCCGGAAACCAACACATGAATCTAGTTTAATAAGTCATTACTCTCTATAGTGGTAAGGTTATTGAAAAACCCTATTCTTGAACCTTATGAGAAAGATGATAAGTTAATCTCTGAGGGTAATGAAAGAGTTGAACCTGAACATTGTAAAGAAAAGACTAATTCCCCAATAGTATTTATTTCCATTTCATCATGCCATGATCAAACAAAGAAAAGTCAATCATGATTTTGAAATCTTTGACACTTTCAAATAGGAAGAAACCAAGGACAAAAAAGACATCAAAAATATTATCGTGAATCATTTGTCAAAATTGACAATAGATTCGACGTCTGACATCACACCAATTGATGATTACTTTCTTGATGAATCTTCACTTTCTATTGCTTCAATACCTTGGTCTGCTAATGTTGATAATTTTCTTACTTCAGGATTTTCGCTAATGACACGACTAAAAGATTGATGTCTTCTCCCAAGTGCAGGAGCGTCGAAGTAATAAATAACCCGACAAGACCGGGGTCGAACCACAAGGAGGTTAATTGTACACATTATAAATAATAATAATACAAAAATAATAATAATAACAACAACAACGATAATAATAGTAACAACAACAACAACAACAACAACAACAACAACAAGAATAATAATAATAATAATAATAATAATAATAATAAAGAAAGAGAAGAAGAAGAAGATGATGAGAACTTGGAGATGGAAAATTAATGTAAGGATTAAACAATAATAACAAATGTCAAGGTTAGCGAAGAAGAAGATGATGAGAACTTTGAGATAGAATATTAATGTAAGGATTACACAATGATAATAACAAATGTAAAGGTTAGAGGATCCACTAATGGTATGTCAAACAAGTATAGTATAAACTTTTATTATTCAATTGGAAACCACACACAAAGGAGGTTCCAATCAAATTATAGATTGTTAACATGATTACATTAGTCATCTTATTCGATTAATGCTAATACTTGTAAATCTCGTCAAGTATTCATGATTATAACTTATGTTAACAACAAATCAAGTTCCTTTCATAGCTCAGGTGTCGGTTATACCATACATTATGGGCTATGAAAGTGCCAAGCATTTATTGTACCAAGTGTTATACAACATAAATCAAGATTAATCATTTAACAAGCAAAGTATTAAAGAGTGAACAAGATAACAAATACAAAACATGTTAGTATCAAACATTAAAGTCCATATTAAGTTTACATTATACTTATTCTCACACCATTAGTGTAACCTTTTCACCTTGACATCATTTGGACTTCTAGAACTCCAGATATGGGTCAAACACTGAACAGTGCTTGGGCTGAAAGACAGATTCAAACTTCTTTGTTGTTGCTCCAATTTGGACTTGAAAATGACCTTTTTAGATCTTGGGCTCTATATGAAAGTTGTAGGTCTATATCTTACCTTTCCATCCATATAAATTAGATCTAAATCTGAGATCTACAGCTCCAGATATGACCCAATTACGGAACAATGTTCTGATATGGACTGCACCGATATATCTTTTCTATGTTTGGCCATCTCTTTGTCCTTTTAATTTCAGTTCTTAAATTCATCAATCAATCCTTTCATTTATGTGATTGGCCTGCGTTTAAAATGAACATTTACCACAAATTAAAGGTATCTTATATTATTAGATATATTATTATAAAACAAGCTTTAGTTAAGGAGTTATTGATACTTTAAGTACAAAATGATGATATAAAACCTTGATAAAAATGCACTTTTAAGTACTAATCACACTCCCTAACCACCTTATTACTAGTCCCTAGTAATCAAAGTGTTAAAATAGAAAAACAATTTGTAAATTCCATAAAGCAAGCTATTCATCATTTAACTTCCGTTAATCTATCTAGATAAACAAACTCTCATTAAGTTTATATATCTGCTCAATACCTCTTAACAAGATATTAATAAACCTTTCTTTTGTGCTCAATTTATCAACACATAATTATGGGGCTTTTCTTGGAAGAAAACAAAATTTTTGTTCTAATATTTAAGGTTAACTTTCTTGGATTGGGATTATTATTTTTATCTTTTTTTTTCTTTTTTTATATATATACATATAACTTAAAACACCATGCAACTTTAACCCATACAACGAGCTTTCGGCTAATGACTCCCAAACCAGTTGGTCTTAGGGCATTACGTGTTGAGACACCCCTACGAGCTTAGTAACTCGGGTCGTAGATACTGATATGTAGATAGTGCAATGTTTGATTCCCTTAAGCTTTTCTCCTCAACCCATGTAACAAGCGTTGGGCCAATAGCTCCCAAGTCAGTTGACTTTAGGGTATTAGGTGTTAAAACACCCCTTCGGGCTTAATTGCTTAGGTTAGGGAGGCTACGAAACCAAACTTATCTACATTTTTATTATCATCATTTTTTTTCTTTTCTTTTTTTTTTTTTTTTTTTTCTTGTTTTT